>NW_010164236.1:64944-78078 GCF_000695765.1 Mesitornis unicolor
GCACTGGCTACGTTTTACCTGCATGAGAAAACAGCTGGACATGGCAATGGTCACCAGCAGCAGTTTTGCTTTTTGTATATAACAAATTCAGGATTACTAGTTAGCGTTTTCTTATTAAAAGCGGATTGCTAAAGTAATGCACGAGTGCTTCAGCGTTGCTATCAAACACACACTTCATTTTCATAAGTATTTTTAGACTGCATGTGCTTGAGGAGGTTAGAGTGGGCGGTTAGCGGGTTAGATAATGTACTTCAAAATTCCCAGTATGAGCTGTGGGGGAAGACCAGCTTAGAAATCACATGCTTCAGCTATAAAAATACAGTGTGGGGTTTTTTTTTTGTCTTGTTCTGTTTTAGAAACTTTAAAATTTGTTAGCCAGTGTAGTCTATTGTAGAGAGAGGTACCTGTTGCTGGTAGGGCTGGTATCCCTCAGGGAAAACTGCCCCCTTGCCAGCTAAATTCATGGTTAATGTAAGTGATCTTAATTCTTTTCAGCTTAAAGATTTTGTTTGCTGCATTGTCACTTCCAACTGTTGCTGAAGTCATCTAAAAGAAAATTCTTTGAAGGTAAATAATTCACCTTTACAGACACAGAACCAAGTCTGAGAGAGAAGAAACAATTACTCGGAGCTGCTTATATTTTTCCTAGACTTGATCTCAGTACCTTTATAACTGTAGCACTGGAAAAACAAATACCTGAAAAGGTGGAGTTGTCCTAATGCCAACAAAATATCCTGACAAACAGGTGCATTGCCTGTCTGGCTTTTCTTTTTAGACCCAGTAATAGTGTTTGAGCCCTTTTAGAGATAATTGCATTTCTGCTGCCTTAACTAAGCCAAAGGTTGAGAGATGTGCTGTGCTAAAATCCCTTTTTGAATTGTTTTATGGGCATTTAAAGCCTGAGGTCAGGGCTTTAAACCTTTCTGTTGGCGAGGGAGACCTTCAGCTTTCTGCCGTCAGTTTGAGAAAGGGAATATATTGAGAAGAAAGAGCCACATCCACCTTCTTTGCATCCCGTTGCAGCTATCTGAAACCAGAGGTTTTCAGATCCGAGTAAGGGAGAGTGTGACCTCTTTCATGAATGGACCAAAAAGGAATGTTTTCATTTCCAATGGGCTTTAAGCCAAGTAAATACTAGTCGATCCAAACTAGTTTTGAAATTAAATTATTCTTATTTGTTGGAGCATTCCAGAGAATAGCTTTGATCTGTCTGTACTTTCACCAAAGGGATATTGGCAGGCTGGCCTCCCATTTCCAGCCATTCAGGATGAAAGCGGGGTTATAATAACCACCTTGTGTGGCAGTGATACTGAACAGATGACATTTTTTGGACAATATTAAATGAATAAAGGTAAACATACTTCAATTAAAATGTTTTTGGAGGCTGTATGCAATAGTGCTGTTGAAAGTCTTCTATGCGGGTTGGAGGAATTTGGCTGCATTTGTAACTGATTTTCTTTAACTCCAGAAATGTTTGAGAGGGGTTTGTTCTGTGCATTATTTCCTTTTCAAATAAATACGTTGTTTGGATGTAACTTTAAAAAAATCAAATTACAATTGGCAGTGGACAATGGCAAGAGATGGCAGTCAAGGAAGATGGTTTTTCTTATTTAGTGCTTTGCTCTTTTCCTTCTGGGATCTCGGATCACATCACTCCTGGTGAGCTGTACCATGTGCAGTGCAGCCAAGAGGTAGCTCAGAAGACACCTGAAGCACACAACAATTTAGTGGTATGTTATCGGTCTTGCTGAAGATATTTGGAGGCAACTTAAAGCTTCAGTTAAAGAACAAAATAAGATGTGCAGTTGTCCTATTAGGGATATTGGGTGTTCCCCTTCAGTCTTTTGCTGGAGGGTCCTCCAGAAGAGGAGGAGGAAGGAGCAGGGTGGTAGAGACCACCCCTCCGTAAAGTGCCATTAAGACTCAGCTGAAGAACCTTTTAAATAGATGTCAGTTGATGATAATTTCCCCAACACTCAAACATGAACTACTGTAAACTAATGTAAATATAGTAATTTTGGATGGCTAGAACTGTTGGAGCTCATCTTGTCTAACCACTCCCCAAAGCAGGGCCACCTTCAAAATAAGGATGGGCTGCTCCACACTGAACGTTCAGGTGTCTTATTTTAAGCCCTGGCTTACACAGATTGCAGGTTATGTGGGACCTTTGTTGTTCAGGTTTATTAAATGTATTTACAGGTCTTTTGTCAACAACTAAATATATGAAACAGCTTTTGCAGTAACGCTGCAAATTAAATTGCTTTTCCTCTAAATGGAGGTGAAATGGATAGACAGGTGTACTCTGTGCAGGTTTGCTTTTCTTTCTCGGGAATTGGACTTGATTTCTGCATTAAAGAAGACAAAATCCTTTAAGAGATACCACTTTAAGCCATCAGCCCTGTTGATGGGGGTCCTGAAATGTCAGCTGCATTTTAAGTCCATTTAAGTACTTTGTGTGTTCGTGCCTTAACAGAGGAGCAGTTTGAACAAAGGCATACAGAAACCAAAGCACAAAGGGTTTGTAGGTTAAAACTTCAGCTTTTGTTTTCCTGGACGTCTACTCAAAACTGGATCCATTTGCTTTAAATATTTAGTTTTCAACTCAGCATGTGAACTGCTCATGCTTGAATTTAAAGCTTGACTTATTTCTTTCTGCACGTGTTTTTATTTTAACACTGACTGTATACAATATAGACTTTTGCTACATGGTTCCTTTCTCCCCACACAAGACCTTCCCAAAATGTACATTTGTAACTCTGCAACACCTGGAAGTGTAAAGTAGGCTCACTACTCCATTTCTCTTTTCTGAATCCTTGGGTTTCTTTTCTGTGTTATAAGACTGACCCATGTATCTGTTTTTAAGACCAGGGTTGGTTGTGCACTGCACTGCAAAACCTTGTTTCTATCAAAACAAGGTGCAACCCTGCCCCTGGCAAGATGTCCCAGACAGGCCAGAGAGGAGAACCGGACGTGAACTGGGGGGAAGGGAACCGTGCTGGGGCATGAGAGGAGCCGAGATGAGGGAAAATGGGGGGAGAAGCCGTGGGGGTGTGTGTGGGTGTACAGTGGGACTTGGAGCCTGGGCTTTTTCTGCAATAGTTAAATTTGACAAAGGGAAGGGGTGAGCCAAGTGATCTTGAGGAGGAGATTTTAAATGAAATGACATGCGTATTCTGTTGGATATGCAAATTGGAATTACATAATCAGCAAAAATAATAATAATAAAATCTTTTCCAGATTTGCAGACTTAACCGTATGTTCAGCGGGGTGGTGGCAGAGAGCTGGCTAATGCGGCTGCAGTGTAAAACTGGGGCATCCAACTGGTTTTGATCTTGATAGAAAAGGAGCAGAAGGTCACTTCACAGTCTGTTGTTTTCAGTGTCTCGGAGTTTATATAATTCTTTGGGCAGATAAATGATGTCTGGTGAGATCAAATGAAGATGCTTCACTTAGTGCTGTAGTGACTGCAAGCCGTCCTCTTTCCTTGCTTCCCCTTCCCTGTGGAAAACTGGAGTTGGTGGATATTCCTCCTGTTGTTGTCCATGCAGGTGTATTTACCATATCCTGTGTGGGTTAGCTGTGATATGTGCTCTTCATGAACATCATTTTTGCTGATCGCAGAGGTACACAAAATGATAGAAAATACTGAGATACTGAAACTAAGCAGAAGCGTTCAGCAAACAGATAATGACAAATTTGTTTTCAGTCTATACTGCCACAGTTTTGGGCTGGGTTTTTATTTATTTGAGGAAGGTGGAAGACATCTCAGTAGATGTGAACCCTTCCTGTCATTGTGTGTTTATGCATTAAGGATGAGAGATGCGTTCAGTGATTAAATTGGTTACATTGGAGTTGTCAACACAGTGGCTGGCTTGGATGGCAGAAATGTGAACACTCAAGCAAGAATTAGGGAATTTCTTCATATTTATGAAGACAGATGCAATGTTAGGCCGTTATCCCAATTCTGTTGTTTTAACTATGCATCTGTGGGGGGATACATGTGTGTGGGCGTGAATAAACAAACCCTGTGTGGAATATGTGCTCACGTTTGTCAGACTAGGTGTGATTTCACTGTATGAAGTTGCTGTTTTGAATATAACCTTGAGATGTCTACATATCTCTTCCTCAAGCTGCGCTCAACATATTTTCTGGCTGGTTGGCTGGCTATGATGCTAAGAGGCATGCTAAGGATGACTTGCATATCTGAAAACTAGAGACGTGTGAAGGGAGCGTATGAATGGGAAGCAGGAGCCTTGAAGGCAGAGATGTTTTATTTTATATAATGCAGTTCTTGCACATGTAAACCAAACTTTTGTTTTTGTCCTTTTCCCTAGGGTGACTCAGTTATTACAGTGCAGCTGACTGAAGAAGATAAAGTTGAAGATGATGTAGTCTTTTACTTGGTCTTCACTGGGTCAACTGTCCGACACTGCACAAGCACAAGAAAGATTGATCCTGGGAGCCTGGAGACAATTTCTCCTGGTAAACAATTGCCTTTCTTTGTACATTAGTGTATCAGTCTATGAAACTTGGTTAATTCAAGTGGACTTAAGTGTGATGTTGTTTTCTTGGTCATATTTTTCCTCATTTGCACATTGATGGAGAATGGAAAGTCTGGTTTGGATGACTGCTTTTGCCTTTTAAAAATCTCTCGCTTGATTTCACTACAATTCTATGACTCTGAGATTACAATTATTTAATGTTTAGCTATGGGATTCCGCTGTAGAAAATACAGTTATATTTACACATAGTAGAAAGCTTTTAAATGTGAACAAGGTAACAGAAGATATATTTGTAAGGGTAGAGATGCTCTTGTCCAGGCAATGTTCATCCTAATAAGTCCTAGCTAAACTTAGGATCTTCTTAACTGGGTGAGGTTCATTACTGTAGAAATACAGCCCTTTTTCCCTAAATCTTGTGCAGATCAGAGCCAACACAGAGCTTCCGAAGCTCTTGTGGTGGTAGATAATATGTGGTATTTGGTGCCATCCCTCCAGCTCAGAGCTTCCGAAGCTCTTGTGGTGATAGGTAATATGTGGTATTTGGTGCCATCCCTCCAGCTTGGCCAGTTCAGATGGGGTGGGTGTCCACATTAAAGCCCACTGCTCTTTTTCAGCCTTGATGCCGTTAACAAAACAAAACAAATGGGTACAGTATTTTCCTCTGGTGACTTCAGGACCGTGGGAATGAGCCATGTTCCAGGCTGCGGTCCTTACCATTAACCTTTCATTCTGACTTGTTGCTATGCAGCACATTGATGCTAGTGTGAGAAAAACGGCTGACATTTTCACTCTACATGGTATAGCTTATGCGACTGAGTGTATTTCTTGGGTCTGCCTTTTTATGTCTCTCGTAAGTATCGTTTTATGAGAGATGTGCATTAAATAAAACGCAGGCTAAGGAGTTTTTCCTCCTGATGATGAGTAGCTAAAAGTTGGCCACCGTATTTTTTTCATTTCCTCCTCTTTTTGTGCTGTTTGGGTTGTTCAGTTGGCTTAGGAAGAGAAGTCTTTTTATGGTTACTGACGACTGGAGCCCCATGCAATCAATTAGATTAGTGCTTATTTTCTCCTCGAGGAGGGAGAAGAGGGGGTGACTCCTTCCCTGCTTTTGTATGGCAGGCGTGGGGCTCTGCCAGCCCCGCTTGCAATGACCTCACCTCCCCCTCGGGACCATGGCTGCGTCGCCAAGAAAGGAACTGAAAAGCTTCAGTGTTCCCCTCCAGCCCACACGGGAACCGGCGGATTTCATGGGATTTCTGGGCAGGAGAGATGCTTTCCTATCGCTGCTGGCCCTGATGTCCGTGGAGCAGTGGTGGATGCTGCCAGGCGGTACCCGGGGTGACGTTGTGGGCTCTGCCCGTCCTGCCGGCCCCAGATGTAACTGAGTCACTGGGGAGGGCTCCCCTGGGCTCGTTTTGTCACTGTTCGTGAGAAATCTGACTCTGCTTCTGATGGAAAGGAGGGAATTGCTCTCAATTATTTCTTTAGTTATAATATGCTTCTTTTTTTCCTTTTGACCCAGTAAAGTTGTGATCTTGCTGCATAGAGATTGGTGCTGTCCCAGAATATGGCTTGTATCAGGCAAAGATTGAATAGACCTTTGGGAAAGGTAGTCCCGTTCCTGCCAGATAGCACTGTCCAGGGCTGCGGTGTGAGGGAAGAGGTGACATCTCAGATGTAAGGAACCATTTGGATAATTCCCTCTTCTGTGCTCGTACTTCATTTTGGAGAAACAACCTGAGGAAAAGACTTTAGTGGTGGAGACAGTGCTGGGATGAAGCAAACTGGGAGAAAACAGTTCTTTCCTCTGACACTGATGCGTTTGTCCGGTGTTGCTCCAGCACTGACCACTCTGATTTCAGTAAAGGCATGACTTATTTCAACCCAACTTCTCCTCCTCCTTCTTCCTGAACTCAGTGAATCTGTAATCATGTGTTTACACTGTATATTCAGCCAGTTGCCTTGGAGATAGTTGTGGTGACTCAGAGCTGGCGTTATTTGACCTCGCTGCAGGATTAGCCATGAACAAGAGACGCTGTGTGGGAGAGACCAACCCTTGTTTAAACAGCCAGGCCCGGGCACTTGGCAAGGGCTTTGCAAGGAAACTCTTGCAAACAGCTTTTAGCCAAAATCTCCTTGTTCACTTCCAGCTTTGAGCATCTGTCATTTGTCCCTGCAGTGCAAGACGTGTTGCACATCCCTGGGAGTACAGCAGCTCCTTGGGGACCACTCAGGTGGATGAAGGAAGGGCTGATTCACTCAGGACCATACCAGTCGCCTCTCCAGTCTGCCTTGGACCTCCTCTGCCTCCCTTCTGGGCTTGGGGGCTCTTCTTTCATCCTTCTCCCAAGTCCTCAGAGTCTCATGTGGTCCCAGATCAAGTCCATCAGGGACTGGGGTGATAATAATTCAGTTAAGGGTATTGTAAAAAGAAAACCGGATTTTATTTTTTTTTCTTGACTTTTTCAGTAGTTTTGGTGATGGATGGAGGCGTAAAAACAAGAAAGAGAAATTATTTGATTACATCTGCTGCCAAAATTAAGCAGAATGTTTTAGCAAAGCTTTAAAAGGCAATCACATTTTAAAAAAATAATAATCTCAACAACATAAGGTGGTTTTAGATGAGGAATTAAAGAAAATGGAATGGAAATATAAACTGTCAGACTACCTCTTAAATTCTTACTGTGAGTGAAAATTCTCTATATCCTGAAAGACTTTACTTAAATAAAAGCTTACAACTGCAGAGTCAAATGACTGCTGCATTGTATGTCATTACTATAACAATCTGCTGCTTTCTTATGCTGTCTTTATCATCAGCCTTAAACATTGAATATATATTGTTAGCAGTGCTGTTCAAATGTAAGCTTTTACATAAAAGCTTATGCATAAGCATAAAACAGAAAGGGCTTCTGACTGTAAATTTATGGGAGCAGCTTTTTTTATCTGAATATGTGGCTAAATGTAGATTGGGAAGTCCCTCAAAGTACTACCTGTATTTTTGCACTTGCTCTGCAGGATGGGATGGGGTGGTTATCCTGTGCCACTACTGACTGCGTTATGAATTTAAGGGAAAGTTTTGCCCCTTGTAAGAAACAGAGTCTCCTCTGACCTGATCTGTCATAGCTTGAAGTACCAAATAAGCTACTGAGTTACAAGAATTAGGCAGTGACTGATGCTCCGTGTGCTTCCAGCAGCTCTTTCGCCAGCCTAAGGACAAACCAGGTTGTGTCCCACTAAGCTTCTGTTTGCCTCAGTGAAAAGGTACCAAAATCTTATTTAACAGTTGCTTTACTGTCACTGTTAAAATGCTGCTGTTTCTGAAGGATCCAGTTCAGATTCTCCATAGTTGAAGAGGTTTTCCTCAGTACCAGCTCTGCAGAACAACTCCAGACGCTTCCTCGTCAGACACTTCCCACGTTAAGGTTTGGGCAGAGATGCTGTGGCACTGGATGTTGCTCTAGTTTGGGTATCATTAGTTACAAAAGCTTAGTCACTGGAGTTTGGATATTAAGAAAAGACCACAAGTCTGAGCAGGGAAGGATGCAGAAAGGTGATACCAGCTCTGCTGCTATGGCTGAACCGTTGCTGCTGCTGCAGTTGTACGGTTGGGGATGGATGCGTCCACTTCCATCATGTATGGCTGCCCTACAGTTTGCTGAACTTTTCAACAAGTCCTTGTTACTGAAGTAACTGAGATGGTAATAATCTTTAATGTACTTTTTTCTTCCTAATGTCTCTGCTGGGTAGGGAGGGTGACTGAGACCTTGAAAGTCTGTGTTAAAGCAGGGAAGTGAAACTTCATTGCAAGACAACAGCCTCATCGCCTGCCTCTGCTGCTGAAGCAGCTTTTCCCCCACTGGAAAAAAACCAACTTATAATAAAAAACCTCAAATCATCATCTGGCAAACAAAGCCACAGAAGAAGGAACTACCTCATCCCTGTCCACATAAGTCAAAAGTCTTGACCACAGCCTGCAGTGGGCAGTGGAGGCATCTTGGCATTGGGAAGCTCTCGGGCAGTTGTGCAGAGAACTTTCTCACAGGGTGAGCTGGTGTGCCTGGAGCTCCGGTATTTTTGTGGCGCATTGAGTGAGTGCAAGCTGTGTGCCATCACGATAAATGCTGCATTATTGGCCCAGATTTTGCCTTGCATTTTGAGACTGGAGTGTAGTATCTGGGAAACGCAGAGGAGCTCAGAAGAGGGAAACGGGGAGAGATGGTCCAGTACTGTAAGTCCAGAGCTCCTAATCAAGCAACTGAAGGGTAGGAAATACCCAGTCTGTGAGCTGAGTCACTGAAACAAGGAGTAAGGTAATTTTGTGAGAGACAGTTGCCTTTGTGCTGTTGCAATGCATTGTATCGCTCTGAGCCTTTGCTCTGTAATATCTACATCACTTCATCATGATCTCGGAAGGTGCAGGATTCTTGTCCAGGTTTCAAAGGGGAAGAGAAGCAAAATTAGAGGCAGAAAAAGGGCCTGAGAGGCTGCCTGCCTGCTGGTTGCCAGCAGTTTCCACAGGGCTGAAACACTCCTGTTTACTCCCAGTGCCTTGGCTCACAGGGAGCTCGCTCTCTGCTTAAGCTAAGGCGGAGAAGCAGGTTCAGTCTTTAACTTGTTCTTATTTCCTGTAGCTCTCCGATTGTTTTTCCTCTACTTTCTTTCTGCTAGTTAAGAAAATAAACTAAAATTAATTTCAATTAGCTTGGAAATATCTTCATTTCAAACTTCTATTCTACTCTGAGATCCTTTGCATATGTTGATGCTTTATTCTTTTCTACCACAGGCTGTGTTTTCCCTTAGGAAACAACTTTTCATAGAAAAAGCTATATTTCATGAATTACAGTCTTTGTACTGATAGACCAAAAGGGTAAACAAGTTGCATAACAAATGACCACTTGGCAATACCAGATGTGGGCTTGAAAATACTCTTAATTATGAAACAAAAAAACCCCTAAAATAGAATGAAACAGCATAGCCAAGAAGACTTTTTGCAGTCCGTCCTCTTTGGTGCACTTAATTGCTGTAGGCTGTGTAGTTAAAAGGAAGCGATGCCAGTTCTTGATGACATCAGTCACAGGAAAAAGTGATTGAATCTGTATGGAAAGTATCTATGATGTGCTGTGTGGGGTCTTACACTTCTGTAGATATTTAGGACATCTGCAGTATAAAAAAAGCCTTAGAAAAGTCTTCCTACACTCTCCGTATTAATAGTTGAGGGTTTAAAAGGAAAAACAAGGCTCCTGACTATCGCTGGTACTGTGCCTATGTATTTCATAAGGTTTCCTGTGTTGCAAGAGTGAATACAATAACTGTGTAAATTACACACATAGACACTTCAGATGTGAGCTCTGATTTTCAGAACCAGGTTTTGGGATTTGTGAAGCAAAAGGGAGCACCTTTTTGGATGGCCACAGGAGATCCTTTGGCTTCCCTGTGCGCAAGCCACCCATGGCACAATCTCTTGGATGCAAATCCATAGACTCAATGAGATTCACCACATTTTTTGTCTGGCTTTCCTGCCCTGCTTAAATCTCTTTGTAAGACCCAGCCCCACTGTGGTAATTCAGAGGATGCAATGAGCACCAGAGTCCTTGGTCACCTACCAGGCAAACCCAAACATGTGCTTCCAGCAGGGCTTTAAATAGCAGCCCAGGCTGGGCCCATTGTTTGATAGCTCCAATGTGAATTCTGAAAATAGGAGGTTTGGACAGGATTTCCACTTTTAGAGCAGTAGGAAATGAAATCATGATTTGGTAAAGCTCTGTTTAGGGGTGTTTTGTCTCCGTGTGAGCCTTGTTTAGCGATAAAAAGTCCGAAGAGTTTTGCTGCTGCCCTGTTAACCACAGCCCAGGTCAAAGGCACAGGTACCAGATGTACCAATTAGATGGCCAGGTCTAAAGCCATACATTAACTTGCCTATTAATTACTTACAGCTCAGAAATCTCCACCTTTTCTGCTCATTGTGTTGCATCATTATCACGTAGAGGATGCAGTGCTATCATACCCATGCATCTCGGAGACCAGAACCCCATGTTCTTCAAGTTTTTGTGTTTATGTGTTGCCCAAAGCAAGTTTCGGTGAGGAATTATTTACTTGAAGAGTTGTCTCATTTAAAATATTTTTTAGAACATAGTTTTATGTGAAGATGAGGAGTTTGCTCTATCAAGACAGAAGCAGTTACTGCACCTATCTCTGCATAGACTGAAATAGTTTTTTAATTTCTGTGTTTTTCCTGCAATATGTTGTCACTGATCCAAACAGCTCCAAGCAGTGAATTATTCCTAAGCTAAATTTAAAGTAACTGAGGAGCAGAAGGAGAAATGTGGTAAAATGCAATGCAGGAAGAATTGAGAGGTGGGTTATTTGACTTTTATCACGGTTAAGCCAGCATATCAATGACCTTGCTATTGATTGCTATTTTGGCAGAAGGACTTGGTTTCTGGAGAAGACCAAAGGCAACCAGGAGGGTGCTTGGGGGCATCACAAACCTGATGGTGGTGTAAAGCATGGAGATTTCTCCTCCCTTCTGTGGGTGCACTCACGGGTGTGATCTATTCAGTTGCGTGTGTTTCCAGCCTACCGAAATGCAAACCTCTATAAATAGGCTCATCACTCTTCCTGACACACCCAGGGTTTTTCTGCTTTTTTAATGAGTCAGACATTTTTCATTCCACTTCTGGGGAAGGTGTATGAGGGACTTAGAGTTGTTGATAGTCGAGTGTCCTGGTGCTTGCAAAGTGTGTGACTTGATGCTTAGCCCGTGTCAGAAGAAAGCCCTGCTGTCCACTGGCCAGAGCAGAAAAGAGATGCTCAAGAGCAGTAGTGTCTGTTCTGGCATTGCTTGGAGTTCTGTGTCATCTTGGCCAAGTTACTTAACCTCATAAAAACAGATTTGGGCTTGTTTTGCAGATGATAACCACTTATCTCCTCAGAGTGCCAGAAAGCTTAGCTCACTTTTGCTAATGCTTTGGGAAGCAGGGGCTGTTGAAGTTCAGATGTTGGTCTAGGTGAAGGAAGCCATGGTCTTTGATGTGGAGAGAAGCGTTGCCCCACCAACAGTTTCTTCAGAGGGTTCATGTGTTGGGGACATGTTTGCTTACATTGTTCCTGTAGTGGTTTCAAAGCAGGGGGGCAGAGACCTCTCAAGCAATCTTTTTATCGTTGGCCGTGCTTGCAACTCACTGGCTCCTCTTTTGTTTGATCTGTTTGCCAAAAGTCAGAACCTGTCCCAGACTCTTACCCCCCGAGCCCGACGTCTTCTCAGATGTAGGGAAGAACATCAAAGCACTGTGAGCAGTTGCCCTTTTGAAGAGCATTCCCCAGGGTTTAGCAGGATGCTTGTTTGATCCTGGTAGATGAAAATGAATTGTCAGCTCTGTCACCTCTCTGTCAAGGCTGCATTAGATAGCTGAGGAAGTTTCAAGAGAAGCATCGTTGGCTGCAGGTCAAGACATGGCCTTTTTGTCACCTCCTTTTGCTTTGCATTAAACGCTGCTGTAGCTTTGCTTAATTCTGGGACTGGTGTTTTGTATTCGCTCCATCCAAGGGAACTTAGTGTCCATCCACAGTGTACTGGTTTAAGGAGACCATGTGTCTGGAGGTTTTTCTTGTCATGACGGAAAAGCTTTCGCTGTCCCACAGAGGACTTGTTTGACTGCATGACAAGGAAGCGACTGTCCCAAAGCGTTTCTCTAACTGCTCATGGGTTGTGTTTGCCTTCCACTTCAATCCTGAAAGGCAACTGGTTTTTTGGCAGAGTAGCTGTACTCTAGGTTATTTTGCAGATGGGATTCTTATGGGAATAGAGAGAAAACAGTTTAAAAAAGAATAATCAGAGGTTTAGTTTTTCTCATGCTATTGAGGAGTCTTTTATTATGATTTTTTTTTAACTCCTTGTTCTAGTGAACTTCCACTGCTTTGCATGAGGGAGAGCCAAGTTTGCAGCACTTGAGTCAGCTCCCGTAGGGCAGTGCGGCATTCTCAGGAGGTTGCGTGTAACTCACTGCTTTTTTGGAGGTTTTAAACAAAATTAATGAGTTACTTTTCTGATGTCCTTGGGAGAATGAGCAAAGGAAGAAGGTGTAGTGGGAGGGATGTACCGTTCTGAACTGCATTAGGGGCAAATTCCCCCAAAGTTGTACTGTCCCCCTGCTTCTCCCTTGGATATTTGAGGCTCCTACTGTGAGGACAGGTGGCGTTTGTGAACGGGTTTCATCTGGGCTGCTGAGATCCGTGCCCGTCCTATTGACTGGTAATGTATTAGAATACATGTGCAAAATTTCTAAGAAGAGCATAAGCAGGTCTTCCTTCCCTTACTCTTTTTTATAACATCAATACCAGTACCTCTCTTCCTTCAGCTTTCACATCATCCGCTTGCTAAGAGATGCTGGTGCTGGACAGAGAGAAGTTTTCTCACCTTTCATCTTCAGAGCCTCCTGGTTGTATTGAGCTGTTGCAGTGACATCCATGTGTGTTTTCCTCCTCTTCTGCACTCGGCTTTGATACCTTTCCAGCTGCATTTGCTTTCCTTAGGAAGCCGCACAGCCTCGTCTGACAATTTTGGTGCTACCCACAGTGTCCTAATAGCAGTTTTGACCTTTCAATTAACTTCAGGATCGCCTCTTTCAGCAGG
>NW_010164236.1:78109-84019 GCF_000695765.1 Mesitornis unicolor
GAAAATCCTGTACAGATGCCAAAAGCCTCAGAAGAGATTTGTAAGGTTGGCTGAAAGACCGTGAAGATTAGGGACATATTTTTCCTTTTGTCAGGGAAATCAACAGCAAAGGACCCTGACACAAGAAGGAAACTTTCCCACTGACCACAAATAGGGGCTTAAATTGAATTTTCAAGCCTTTAAAAATAAATAGTCATATTGTATTTAATTAAGCAGGTTTTCATGAATGTAGTAGTATGCTGAGGTCATGGGCAAAAAGAAGCTTTTCCAGTAATTAGTGCAGGGTCCGTGCTGTTCTGGCAAAAACAGCCCTGACGTCAGCCCGAGACTGGAACAAGAAACTGTGCCGCACGCTGAACCTGAGACACAAACCTTGTTACTGAAGGGCCATGTCTGACACTTACAAGTGCTGATCGTGTTGGACACACAGTATTTTTTTTTAATTTTAAAATTGCAAAGGTGTTACGGGTTTTGTGGTGGGTTTTGTTGGGATTTTTTTTTCCGTTTCTGGATCAATGAAATTGCTGCCACTCGCTGCCACTCCAGGGCATCCTTTCTCTTGCTTCCCCTGCCCTAAATAAATAAATAAACTTAAAAGTTATTAAACTTCCAACCTTTTTGTTTTGTAAATACGGTAAGTGGCCATTTCCATGTTTTTATTTAGCAGAAGCAGCTTAGGTTTTGTTTTGTTATGTGAACCCGAATACAAAGGGCAGGTGCAGCAGCGAGCGTGGGACGCCAGGGCACGCACAGGACGTGTCTGGGCAGGTCGTGCTCTCACAGCCACTGCTGCTCTTTTAGGTCTTTGTTTTAGGTGAAATTGCGGTGTTTTATGTACAAGCCAAGTGTTGTCACAGCATTTGGTGTACGTAGTTTTGCAGCACTCGGGTTCTGGTTTCTGGTGAGTTACTGGAGTCCTGTGGAGCTGGAAAAGAAAAGTTTGACCGTATAATCTGTGTGGACTCTACATTTCTATTGGTATGTTAGCAAAATCTTCACTTGAATTACTTAACACTCTTGAATTCACTTGTTGCTTACCAGAAATAGTCTGGTCACATGAGAGTGGCTTTTATTTCTTGATTTATATTATGTCAAACAGAAGAATTGCGTATCTTTTGAAGTCTGTAAGGAATACTTATCTCTGATGATACATATAAATTCCCAAGACAGTGTTTAACTTAGAGTTGTGACCCTCAATTTGTTCTTACCTGCTTTAATGTAAAGACTGTGTGTGTCAAAGGAGTGGCTCAGTTGTGTTTCTTTAGCACACACAATTGTTTTTTACCATTTCCCTTGGTTTTATTTTGCAGGCCATGACTGCTGTGAGACAGTGAAGGTGGCACTTTGTGCCTCTCGAGAAGGTCACTCTGTCCTGGTTGTGGCAGAAGAGAGCTTCCAGTTTGTCCAGGATGAAGCCTATGATGCCGCCCAGTTCCTGGCCACCTGCGCTGGCAACCAGCAGGTACTAAATTTCACCCGGTTCTTGAACCGGTCAGGACCACCTGCTGCCGACGTGGACTTTTTGGATGAGAAAGTGTCTTTGGCATTTCGACACCTGAAACTGCCGGCAGAATGGAACGTGCTGGGAGCGGACCAGTCCCTGACCGGTGAGGATCTCTGGGGCACGTATGAGACACGTGGGTTGGGAGAGAGGTCAGAACTCTGGGAGAAAGGGATCCCTGCTTTGGGAACCCTCCACGCATCTTTCAAAAGGTGTGTTGGCCTCCGTGCTTGGAGATGATGTGCACCAATGTGCTCCTGCTTCATCTGCATCCTATGCTTTGCACTGCAGCCACCTCAAAGTACAAAAAACACTGATGTTTTCTCTGTGTATTCTCTTATGAAATAGCACGAGCTGTTGTAAATGGTCAGTGTTGTAAAACATACCTGGAAGGTGAGGGGTTTTTTGTGTGTGTATGCAGTGGTTCGTGTATCAGCATCACACTCATGAGATTACCTGAAAGAAGCCTGTCTGTGAGTGGAAAGCTCCTGGGAATGTTACCCTTGTGCCACAGACTTGGCACTTTTGATAACTGTTTGGTTTGGAGCATAGGTGCAAATTGACTGTGTAAAATAGATCTGATTTTTCTTGGAGAAGTTGGAGGTCTGCCCCTGGGGATTTGTATCACATCCCTGGTTGAACACGGGGTGGGTAAACACAGGCATTCCCCAAAGTACGCCTGGACAATTTTGCAAATAGAAGAGGGCAAGGGTGGGAAAGCCTGACCCTTAACTATAGCAGCGAGAGCTACTGAGAGCTTCTAAATAAAACCAAAATGGCCCAAAATCTCTGGCAACTGCTGAAGCAGAAGTGCTGAGGTGTTTGGGATCCGAATTCTGCTTTTTTTTTTTTTTTTTAGTTACAGGGGAGCTTAAGGAAGCAAGTTCCAGTGTGTACAAACTCTTACTGTAAATTTTCAGGGTATTTTGGCAAATACTTTCATGAAAGGAATGTGTCTGTGAGCCATCCGTTATCTTTGATAGGATGCACTGGTATAAACACTTGCAGAGGAATGGGACGCGGCTTGCTCGGTCCAGCTCGGTTTTCTGCAGGAGATCTTCTGGCTCTATTTTTCACTGACTTGCTGACTGCTTTTGTAAACGTGAATACACAGGCAGGCTACAGAAGCAGTGTTAGCAGACTTTAAAAGATTCGATCATATTTAATGATTTCTGGATAGAAATTCAGATGCTCTCATGTGTTTACAAGGAGATAAACATTTAGCATTTTTTTCCCTTCTGTGTGGAAGACGCTGTTGTTTGTTTCTGCATTTAAAAAAGTAGTGAAAACAAACATTTCTGGTTTAAGTGATAAAAATACCATCAAAGTGATTTTAAGTTAACGACAGCTTTGATTGAAGCCCTAAATTGTTGCTGATTTTGCAGGAAAGTTGAGATCCGGTTTCTCTTTTCTGACTTTGGTTATTCTTTGGAAAGTCAGCACTTGGGGAAATCAGGCCATTGGATTTACAGTGATTTGCTCAGCGTGTGCTTGTGTGCCTGGAAGTCACGGCCGTGTGGGGCTCTGAATGCTAATGGTCCTGTAGAGCATCCATTGCCTTTACAGTGAGAAGAGGGAGCTCGGTAGTGCTGAGCATTTTGGCTTCTTGTGGTGAGGTTTTGTAGACAGCAATGTAAGTGAATAAATATAATGGCATTAAATGCAACTGTCATCCAAGAATGCTGGTGCTATAAAATGTTCCCTTGCAGCGAGTCCTGTCATATGTAACTGAATAAGGGCAGTTTAGTGGTGTCTTGGTATGTCTTTCATCTTCTGATCAGCTTTTATTCCATAGACAGATTTATTTAGTAGGTTTAATTTAGGGAATTTGGGGGAATTTTTGTGATTGCGACAGGAAAGATTTGTACGCGTGAGCATCCTTTGGTCACAGAACTCTGTTTTGAGAGATGGAAGAGATGTTTCTGATTGTGATGGAGTGCTAGGAAAAACCTCTGTGGTAAAGTGTAGCACCCCTGTACTGGTGCTTGTGAGTTAATTTGTGTGTGGGAGACATAAAAAGCACAGCAAAGATTGAAGCTGTGGGAGCATTTGGACAATTACGTGTGTTCTGGCCCGTGTCCCTTGAGTGGGACACCCCGTCCTGCGCTGCGTCACCACCTATGAACAGCTATTCCGATTCATATTTCACATTTTGCTAAATGTCAGCACCAGATCCTTCAAAGAACCTTCTCGGAGGAGAAAATACTATAGAAATGAGAACAAAAGAAAATGTCAGATCCCTTCTTTGAAAGATTTCTAGCGCAGGCTCGAAGCTGGCGTGTCTCTATGGGCTCTTGTGGGCTGGAAACAAAACGCCGCTGTTCAGCAAAACCTCTGAGCGCAGGAGCGAGCCGGGAGCCTCTGCCAGTTCCCTGAGCGCCACAGCTTGATGGGGAGCTGCTGTTCAGAGGTGGCCGTTGCTGTCATGCACATTTAAAGGTTATTTTTAATAAGGACTGAAGTAGCAGTCTAGCTTTCGCAAGAACAGTTAGGAAGTAATGGCCCTTGGTGGTCGCATCACTAAAATGATCATCAGTGGTTTGCATTCATCTGTTGTTATTCCTTATGTTATTGCAGCATCTCCCTCCCTCCTGCCTTTCCTTACACTTTAGTAGGTTTGGTGTTTTAGTATGGAAAAGGGCAGGATTACTGTGGATGAAGCTACGTGAGAATCATCTGCTCGCTTATGTTTTTCTCACTAAACCACGGTCTTAATTCTTTTAAGAGCTGCCATTGCTCAAGATTAAAGGCATGGCACCGTCATACAGCCAAATTGTAAAGAGCACGTCCGTTCAGCTGCAGGTTAGAAATACCTCCAAAGTTATTTAAAACTGCTGGAGGACGTTTGCAAACATCCCAGTGCCCCTTTATTTACTTGTATGTGACCTACTTCAGTTAGCTGTTGCCATTCGACAAGAGAAGTTTGTTCAGCATCTGTAATCGTGGTAATCTTAATCTCTTACACACTTTACATTGATTCCTCTTTTATCTCTTCAGACATTATTTTCATTAAACCAAATTGAAAAGAAAATGAACATTTCTTCCTGTATTTTCATCAGGGCGTCTTTATAACCCCCCTGTTCATTTGCAGTATTCGTGTTTTTATTTTGTTGTTGTTGTTCTGGAACAGTAAAAGGGTTTTTTGCTTAAAAACAAACTGTCCCAAAATTAAATGCACTGCGCAGCATTCGTTAATCTAATCCTTAGAGTAATGTTATTGTAGGTGTTGGTTAACATTGCTTAAAACCAAATATTTACTGATTTACATTACTCTGGTACAGTGTAAAAGGCTAAATGTGTTTGTGATCACAAGTCCTTAGTTCTTCACCCAAAATCCATTGACAAAAAAGTGGATTTGTTTGGACCTCAGAAAGCTTTGAATGAGCTCTTTGTGCCAAATTTAACACCAGACTGTTTTTGACTGGGGCTTTGATGACAAGCTTTTTCAGCAGCCAGCAGCGTGCCCAGCGTGGTCTTACCGCTGAGAGTAACGCTCAGGTGATGGAGAGCAGGGGCTGGACATCATGAATCCCTGTATGGAAAAGCGAGTTCAGAACAGAACCCTCTCTCTCAAACCATTTATCAGTGGTCTTGTCTTACAGCTTTTCCTGCTTGCTTTTCTGTGGAAAGGTGACACTCCTGCTCAAATTTCTTGTTTCTAATTCTTTGCCCTTCTGATCTGATCTTGATTGGACTAATAATGTATCTAGGTAATAATTTCTATATGGAATATTTTCCCTCTTAATATATAAATAAAAGCCATTCTTTCTGGCTTTTCCTCATGGCCTCTACTCAGAAGTTGTACTTAGGTGTCAGGGTGTTTTCATCTGCATTATATTCCTGTGGAGAAGTAACACAGTCGATCAACACCCATGGAGCTGACTGGAAAGCAGAGAAGGGACCTCTGGTGTTTGGGTCCTTTTTCCAGAAGCAGTGGCCATGTTTTTGCTGTCTGGTTTGTTGGTAGGGTGTTGTGCATCTGGCTTCTTCCAAGTTGCCTTTCATCTCTTTTCTTTTTCTCACTCTCCTTGATCCCACCTGCTGTGTAGGACACTCGAAGTGCAAAGTCCTCCTTGCTGTTTGTAGAAGACCTCGGAGAACAAGTCTTTGCCTTTAACCCTTAGCTTAGAGAAAAGGACCCCAGAAAGACTTTTATTAAGTATCTGTTATTTTTCTGACAGAAAATATTTTACAGAGTCACAAGTAATGGGACTTCAAGAGAGTAAAATATCTTCCAGCTCCCACTTGGTGCCATGCTATAGCAGAATTGGGGATGGGAGCACCCAAGATCCCTGACTTTGGAGGGCCTTGGGCTCCATCCTCTCTGGCCAAGACAGGCAGAAGATGCTCAACCATTTGTTTAGGTGAACTGGATAGCAAAAGAAAGCCCGCTATGTGTCATGTGTAGG
>NW_010164236.1:84050-143279 GCF_000695765.1 Mesitornis unicolor
TTGCATTGCAGGTGAAGAATGGGTCTGAACTCCCTTGGACAAACGTGTCCTGACCTCCTCCCAGCACGGCTGCAGTCCTCATCGTTTCTGTCCCGGGGCAGTTGTGTCCCAAGGACTGTGCTCTTCCCCAGCCACAGTGTCCCTCTGCGGCAGGCAGTTCTGGGCCTTTCTCTGAGTTACCCGTCTGTCTGCATGAACTCAAATGGCATCCGCAGTTTCAGAGTATCCATAATTAAGGATTGCTCTTGTTACCGCTGTATTCCAAACACGGCATTACTGTCAGGTGCTGTATAATCATGTCCGTCTTAATTATTACAAGTGCAGTGTAACTTTCTAGAGAACATGGTTGTTACTGCTGTCATGTGTAAAGGGTTATTTACTGTTCTCAGTGGCATTTAAAGGCAGCTGTTAAAATGGAACAGATTGTTATATTTTCTATCTAGAAATCAAAATTTAATATGTATTCTGAGGATGCATGCAATGTAAATATAGGACTGTGTGACTGAAGAGAAAACAAGCTAACTAGAAAACCAGAACAGAGTATTTGGAGATATGAGTAATGGTTATGGCTTGCTTGTGTTGCAGTGGGGAAGAAAAAGCAGAAAAAAAATTAGGGAGGGTCCACGGCTCAGGTATGAAAAGTTTGGAGAGCTTGATCCTTGCATTAAGTATCAGTAGTAAACAGATCACTTTCAAAATTCCTTTTAAATAATATTTTGCCAAAACCTTTGAGGAAACAGAGTATTTTCATTTTGCTCATTACAAGTAAGCAGTGAAACCCAGACATTATAGTTGTCATTTTGATGGTGTGAGCTTTCCGAGGCGGTGCCTGCAGGAGCTGGTTGAGGTTGGCAGTGAGTTTTGGTGATCACCCACCTATGGAGCCATTCCCCTGGGAGCATCGGGAGAAGCCATCCCTTCGATGAGCTGTGAGATGGATTAGGGGTGGATAACCTGGAGACCATCTCGTTAGATAAAGCACTTAACAGCTCCTTAGCTTTAGGAACTGAGTTTCTTCTGCTGCAGAAGTGCTGCAGAATGAACCTCTGTGGGCAGCAAGTACTGCTTGGGAAATGAAACTCTTGTCAGCTTGCCAGGTAGGAGGTGGGTAGAGAGGGAATTGCTTTGCCCTGGTTTGAAAAAGTCTGAATGGATTTGGGTTTTGAGTTTTAATAACTTTGAGCAGAACCAGTAGATTCTCAGTGTACAGCACAATGCGAGATCGGTTAGAGATCATTCATTTGTTTGGTTTTTTACAGAAAGGGAGAATGTCTGAAGAGAGAAAGTAACCAAAAAAGTGGCTTATTTTCAAGAAAAAAAATCAAAAAGCCTAAAAAAATCTTTAAAAAGCAATCAGAGATAGTTAGTTAGAAGGAAACTTATTTATTAGTAGCTAACATTTTATTCCATGGGAGGATGCTAAAGGTATGCAGCTGATGATGTTTTTCAGACATAAAGCTTTAATCTGTTCATCTGCAGCACTCTCTATACTTTCTCATTGAACCCTTTCAATGTAATAGTTACAGGTATTCTTTTCATTGGGTTTCATATCTGTTCCAATCTGCTGCTCACCTTCTCTGCTCTCTGATAAAGGACTGTGTGTGCTATAAATCAACATAATCTTTTCTGTGCCAGCAGCACAATGTCTGTTCAGCTGTAGGCCCTGATAAGATGTAAAAAAAAAATTCTGTAAAAAAATTTTGTAAAGAAAAATTAATGTCTTCTGCACTGGGGAATGGGAAGCAGAAGATAATTCTTGTTCGGGCAGCAGCTGAGATGTGTGCTCAGATGTCCTGCTCGGTCTGCGGCTGAGAAAGCGCTGGCATGAGAACCCTTTGATATTAGTGGGAATGGGGACATGAGGATCCTCTGGTGTGCTTTGAAAAATGGCTTGTTTATAAGATTAAAACAGAATTACCACACGTCTTGTTATTAACTGAACTCGTAACTCCAAACACAGCATCTTTGCCTTGACCTTTCTTCAGTGCTGTCATCTGCAGGAGCCTTCATGTGGGACCTCAGCACTGACTGAGCTTGTTGCTGCTTTTTGCTCCCCGTCTTTTTCAAGGAATGATCTGGGCAGTGAGAACATTTCCATCAGAAGACAAGATATTAAGGTCAGATTTGGTGGTAGATTCCAAAATTGCCAAGGAAATGTGATTCAGGGTAAGAACCAAGTGAAGGTCACCATCACAGGGAGAATAGCAAGAGATGCTACCCAGTCTGTGTCTGTCTTTTCCTTGATGAGATGTCTCAGGGGATGGAGGATAAACTGAGCAGTGAGGTGTGGGTTACTCTAAATAAAGAGTGGTTGTTCAAAAAGGAACAGATTTGGGTCTTTTCCCCCCAGTTATTTAATCAGGATTACAATGAAAGATTTTACTTACAGAACATTTTGTGTGTTCTCAGATGGCATACTCGAACTTTTTTTTTCCTCCAGTGCTTATTTGTTTTGTGCTAATAGCACCTTAAACCTTAATCCTTCACCGTTACCAAAGTACATTTGAAAGTTTTCTGTGGAAATTTTGTCCTTAGTTACCCACATAAACTGTCTGTTCGTGTGTCACAGCTGCAAAAAAATACATAAAAAATAATATATCTAAAGTCTTATGTTTTGCCAGCTGGATTAGAATGCCCTGCCATTATGGGACAATAATCATATGTTTCAACTCTTGTCTATTACTAGGAAACGAGAAAGGAACAAAACAACCTTGGACTTTCCAGTATCGTGTGTCTTGTATTTCCACAGTTTCCTAATTACAAAAAGCTTTTTGTTGACATTCAGAGGAGAGAGCCATTTTAAGTTGAGGAGCTCATGCTTGATGTGGGGTAGGAGAAGGAGCTCTGGCTGTTGCCTGCTAAAGCCTGCAAGAAAACATTTTGCACCATGACAAGACCTTGAAACCATTGGCTGAGTTTCCAGCATTTTGTGCTTCAGAGGTAGGAAGGCTGGAGGGCTGCTGTACATCTTCCTCCTCTCTCCATCCAGCAACGCTCCCATACTTAATGCAGGCCAGTTCTCATCTTATTCTGGGCGACACCAGCAGATGTATTTTTCATTATGTGTTAGTAGTGAATCCAGGCCACAGATGGCACACGCCTTCCAACTGTAGCTGTGCAGGTTTTGCGCACTCCAAAACCTTCTAAAGCCATTGCCCGGGGCCCCTGCAGTTGTTGTACGTACAGTACTTTGTCTCTTTGCTGCCATCGTCTGTGCCCATCTGTTAGGATGGCCTCGTGCCAGTTTATATTTTAGGCGGATCTTTCCAAATAGGCCTGGGTAGTGAGTTTGTATGTTTAATGTGCTCTGGATGGCAACACGCCATGTCTTCTCACACAGATCTTCTGTGCACGTCGTCGTTGCTCAGAGGCATTGGGGCTGGGCCACGTTTTGTTCAGCTGCATTTGTAGACACCTCCATCCAAATGGGGGAACTGCTGTGTCCGCTGATTTCATGGTAAAGAAGATTGGGATTTTCAGAAGTTGCAGTCACATGAGCAGATTACATCAGATGGGCATTTGGGACGACTGAGAGGGAGCATTTAATCTATGGGAATATGAGACAGAGAGGGGCACCCAGTTGGACCAGGGACAGGATGAGTATTCGCCTGGATCTTGCAGAACTTGCAGTTCATATGTGTGTTTATTGGTGAACTGCGAGTTGGTGAGTAGACGATGCTTCTACCTAATGGTGAGGCTCTCAGATGAAGAAGGAAACATTTTGGTTCAGGAACCCGTTATGCTTCGCAGATTCAATTTGCAACTGAGCTTCTCTGCTCAGTTTTGGTGCAAGGGTGTCCGTTTCAGTTAGGAAGATGATTTTTCCTTTCAGTGGAGCAGCTAGAGCAGGAGGTCCCGTGCTAGAAAAGATGTGGTCAGACCACTGCAACACATTCTTCGTTTGGACAGCAGTCGTTTGCTGTAACAGAAGTGCTGTTGTGCTGCTACATTCACAGCAGGAAGAGTTGTGCTGCTGTAGTTACGTTAGCTGACTCCAGCAGTGTGTGAGTGCAGGTAACGTGGGAGTGTTGTGCAAGTGCAAGTTGACTGAGTGAAACCTTGGGCACTTGCTTTTACTCTGGTAAATCCCGCATGTATCAACACTTACTCCTTTTTGCAACCTTCTCAGTAGCCTTTCCTTTGTGTCTGTCTATATGGTGTGTTATTTTTCATTATTCTTTCAGTCCAAGACTGTGACAACCATGGATTAACTACCTTGTTGCGTTGTTTATTTCTAAAGCATTACACTCCATAGCACTTAATACCCAAATCCTGGTCATTACTCTCCCACAGGCTGGGAGTTTGTCTCCAAGTGAGCTCAGCTTTTCCCTTTTTGTGTGATCAGCTGGAACCTCCATTCAGACATGCTCATGTATTCAGGACAGCGTGGTTTTGCTTTACGGTAATCAAGAGGAGGTGAGGAGGAAGGATTGGTTTGTAGCCCAGAGACCTAATTTGGAGTCATTCAGAAGAGAGACAATGCCAGAAAGCTTTTGGTTCCTGAATACAAATTAATTCTACAGGAATTGATCCAAAATGTTGTGAAAAATCGTGTGTCAGACAAGGGAGAACTCGCATTTTTGCTTTGTTTTTCATTGAAGGTCTTAACGATGTCCCTGAAGAAAGCAAATAAGCAAGAAAAACAGCAGCACCTTGAAGAAGTGATTTCTCTTGGGGCATACCTCTTGAGGAAGAAGTACTTAATTAAATCCTAAAGCTGCTATGCACTTGCATTTTTAAACCTGCTGTATAGGTTTGGCTGGCAACCAAATTAATAACCCAATAAATCTTTGCTACGATATTAAAGGCATTAGACCAAGTGTGCTCACTGGCATTGTTTAGTGAGACCCAGTTGGTACTTTTTTGTTGCTGCTGCCAATCAGTTCTGAAATCCTTTGTTAATTAGAAATCCAAATTTTTATTTCTCAGGTTTTTTAACCCAAATGCTTTTGCCCTTCATACAGAAGTCACAGCCTTTGATCTGTAAATACTGTATTTCAGCAGTGCATCTGGAGCTCGTTTCTGGATGAAGCTCTTCAGAGCATCACTAGAGGGCTGCAGCTTTTAGAGTAGGGGGATATTTTTATGAGACGAAAGCTTAGGCTCAAGAGTGACTTTTACCAAATTAGAAGGTCATGGTTATTAAACATAGAAAGCAGCGGTGCAGATTGCTAGTTTATAAATGCTGCTACTCAGAATGATACAGCTCCTGTGTAAAGCTGAGAAAAGCTGGTCGGAGGCATCATCAATACAGGAAAGCAAAATCCTAACTCTTTTTGTTTTGTCTACACAAGAGGTTAAACTGTTTTTATTTATAACTGCTTTGGATTTATCCTTCAAATGTAATTGATATTTTTTCATGCCCTGGGGCAAATCAGCATCCTGTTAAATAACAGAACTTGTGCATTCCCAAAACCTGGTCCTGAGTGTGTGAAGTGAAAGCTTGGACATGTAGCAAAACCCACCCAACCACACCAGGCTCTGTTTGGAGGCGCTGCAACTTGGGGCTGCCTTGGCTGTTTGTGAAATGGTGGTTTTATTGCATTGACTTCTGTGGTCAGTCTCACCCTGAGAGGTCCTGAGCACTTACAGTCCTGCTGCAGCGTGTCCCTTGCTCTCAAGCGCCAGTCTCTCCTGGATACTGGCACCAGTGTGTTTTTCCAGGTGCTGCAGGGTCCTCAGCTTTTGGGCTGTGGTGTGGCTGGGAGATGGGAATATTTCATTCACCTAACCTGCAAATTCCCATTTCTTTTCTTTTTTTCCTTCCTTTCTTCCCAGAGAACATCCCTCGGGAAACGCTGATGCATTTTGCGGTGAGGCTGGGGCTGCTGCGTCTGACGTGGTTTCTGCTCCAGCAGCCGGGTGGAAGAGGAGCTCTCAGCATCCACAACAGCCAAGGGGCAACGCCTGTGAGCTTGGCCTTGGAGAGGGGCTACCAGAAGCTGCACCGGCTTTTGACTGAGTAAGGATGCTTTGATGGGTCCTCTGTTAATTTTCCACTCTGTATCCTGCTTGCTTTTGCTGTACGTTATCACTGAATAATGTCCAAGAGCCATACTCTCCTCTTTAAGACAACTTTTGTGTAATTTTGCTTGTACCTTTCTTGCTAGTAACAGGTCCTTAGAGCTTAGGGGAAATGCAATAGTATTGTTACGTCCTTTTCTGTTGCACAGTGTACTGCTTCAAGCTGTCCCTTAAAGCCCAAAGTAAATCACTGTAAGTTGACTAATTAAGACAAACCTTATGCAAACACGAGTGTAAAAGCTTTTCTTCAAACAGGCACAGCTGCCCAAAAGAGGGAGGCTGGTGGGCTTCATGGTGGTGATTGACTGCTGTGTCCTTACTTTGTAGGTCTGGAGTTTTTTGGTTAAATGAAGTAATGACAATTGTACTAAAATAAAGAGGCTTCTTGTAGAGAATAGGTATCTTACCAATATAGGTAAGAAAATTAGGAAAGAATTAATGCAGAAGCTCTTCTCTTTTGAGTGGTCTTGAGAAGCACCTGGATCCTAGCAAGTAACAAGTTGTGTGAGCATTTACTGCAGTGTTTTATAAGAAATCCTTCAGAAGATGATGAGTTATTTTTGAATAGAAAATGTTTGGAGATCTAGCTTTAAAAGCTGAGGCTAATAAAGACAAAGAGCTTAAGTAAGTCCCGAGGGGGCCTATTTGTAAAGGAGAAAAGATTTGGTCTGCATGTATGTTATTCCGATGCCTGGTTCTCTTAAGCTTTGTTATTAACTTTGTTGTTCTGAATTGAATTTTCACATACTTGGGGTTTATGTTGAGTGGCTCCATGTCATGGTTAGGAGTCTGCTGTGTTTTCCACGTTATCACGCAACACTTCTCCATTACAAATTGTAAATTATTCTGCTTTCTGTAGGTTTTTGCATGTTAGAGGGCAAAAATATGTAATCTATGTTGCTGGAGTGATTGCATTTAAGTTTCATCTTCAGCAATTCAGTCAACCTCACATGCAAAGTGAGGGTAAGGGAGAGAGTGTGAGGTGGGACAGGGGCTATACTCTAACCTTTTATTTTGCCACCGTTGGCTGGGATCGATACAGAGGTGATGACAGTGTTACTTTTCTCTCCATCGAGTTCAACAGCCATTCTGTGAAAACACACAGCTCTTTTGCAGACTATCTTGCAAAATCAGAGTGTTCTAATTCACCCTCTAACTGCAGCAAAGTCCTCCAAGGTGAGACCAACCATGTTAACAGAGTTTAGGTACTGTCACAAAGCTTAAGTTGGCCAAAACTTGATTATAAGAGCTCACAGCAAATGCTGTAATACTGACAGCCATGCCATGTACCCCATGGCTCTGAATACCCCGCTGTCTCCACAAAGCCCTGCAATCAGAAATCTGTGGACGCTGGAAGTCGTGGACCCCTTTCTCAATGGGAGGGTGATGGCTGCAGAACGGACACTTCCTGATTCCCTAGCAGAGATTTTTGATGTGCTTAGCGCTTTCGGTGATGAGGTAGGATCGAGGCTTGAGAATCTCTATTGAGCGGAGAAATACTGAGTTTCAAATTAGAGAAAAGCAGCCAAATTCCACGAAGAGAGTACATATCATTTATGTGCTGTCACAACACAATAGATGCTGTACAACCTCATTTCTGCACTCTGCTTATGCCCACGCAGTATAATCCATGCACTCAAATTTGGCATGCAACTTGTACCGCTCAGCAAAAGACTGAGCAGCAACGCATGTTAGCGAAAGCCCATACAAAGGAGTCATTATTTTTACAAGTAATTAAGCTGCACTTCACCAAATAAATGAATGCAGTGTGTTTTGTGACACATTACTGGTGGGGGTTTTACTGTTCACTTGCTAGTTTGCAGGACCTTGCATTTTACAATGATTCTCCCAGCCAGCAGTAGGAAGAGGTGAAATTTTGCTGTAATTAGGATATGTTCATTAAAAAGCAGACACAAAACCTTCTCCGTCATTGCACTTTTGCTGGGGTTCAGCTGCAAAGCAGCTTGGTTCAGCTGCAGTGTAAATATTTTTCTCAAAAACTAATTACACTGGTGACATTTTGGATTTCTGTTTGTCAGATGAGCTTTCCCTTTTCAGTTGTTGCAGTTCTTCATGTAAGAAAACTGAAAGATGTTTCCAATTTAAATTTTACAAGACTTGAAGTGTTCCTTTCTGTAGCCTTGAGCTTGTGCACCGGCTCTTGCATCCTCTGGCAGCAAAGCTGTGTGTGCTGCTGCTTTTGAGACCGAAATGAGGAGCTGCAATAGAGCAAGCGTAGGTCACCACAGATGAGGAGCAAGATGCAAATAGCAGTGTTTATTCATTGGTTGTTCTTTCCTGAGGGTGCTTGTTTTATCTGTTGAGATTAAAACTGCACAGTAAACATTGGCCTTTGGTGCAAAGGGAATAGGAGAGCGCATAAGGAAAAAACCATCTTTATAGGTTTTCTTTAGGAACATTCTCGTTTGCTTGCTAGCAGCTTGGTTAACAATTTGGTTTTGCGGTTTTTTAAAATACAAATTGAAATACAAATTTTAAATCTAATTTAACTAAGTTACTTGCACAAAATAAAGCTTTGGAAAGTAGGTTTCCTAGCCCTCTCTGAATTTCTGCAATTTCTACGTCTGTTAGGAGTGAATTTCGAAGCCAAGGGTCCTTCCTCCAAGCCGGTTTCTTCCCCATGTTGAAATTGGGCAGCGCTGGCTGCGGGGCGTTGCAGGGCTGGGCAGGGCTGGCTGTGTGCAGGCAGCACGGTTTATTAAGCAGGGGCTGGGCCGCTCTGTGTAACTTGGCCCCTGCGATGGGACAGCTGCCGTTTGCAGTAGTTGGTTTTTAAACACACTTCGGTGCAGTAACGCAGTCTCCCTGCCAGCTCCATGTTCTGCGATGCTCTCTGTAAGTCGGGCGAGGAAAATGGCTCCAAGAAATATTCGGTGTGCAGAGCTGCAGAGCTGTTTTGTAAACAGGCACACTGATTTTATTTCTGATTTCAATTCTGCAGAACAGCGTTCTGTCTAGTAACCCTGAAGTATAGGCGTTTCTTTCTGTGAAGCCAAATGCTTGTAGTTCCTTGACAGCCGAGAGTGATTTATGCCCCCTGAAAAGAGAGGAGTAAGAGAAAAGCAAAGCCCATAAATAAATCTCTTGCATTTTTCTGATCCCTGCATAGGAGAATTTCAGAGTTGTAACAGTCTTTGGGTTTTTTACTGTAATATTAATCTTGCTTTTGCTGTTTTCTCTACTGGCTTATTGCTATGAAGCGCTTCTGCACAGCTCTGGGATTGCTCTCCCTCCAAATCTCCTGGTAACAACCAAGTGGCTCTGTTTTTGAAACTCGAAGTCAGTGCAAGACTGTACTTCCAAAATTAAACTGATTTAATTAACAGACATGGGGAATAACTCACTGGTAGCAGAAGGGTTTTAAGAACATTTTGCAGTCCCTGATTATCACTTGCTATTGTTTGGATTTTGCGTAAGTAATTGGTGAAGTCTGTGCTGTAATTTTCATGGTGTCTCACAAATGAGGATACTTTTTCGGTAAC
This sequence comes from Mesitornis unicolor, assembly GCF_000695765.1. NCBI lineage: Eukaryota > Metazoa > Chordata > Aves > Mesitornithiformes > Mesitornithidae > Mesitornis > Mesitornis unicolor. Next base: position 93,578 of record NW_010164236.1, read on the forward strand.
TTTACTTTTATAATTGAATACACTTCTCTGCTTTTCTGAGACAGAGCTGCAAGAGGATTTGCCTGGTATCTCATTTCTTAGCGCTTCAGCAAGTCCTTTTAGCATGTGTTTAATTTCAGAAACACCCCGTGCATATTCAGCAGAGAGTTTGTGTGGCCTTAAAATTCAGCATTTCTTACATTGCCCTGCCAAATTGGGAGGATACTTGAAGTTGGACATTTCTCATTGTATTTTGGTGTAAGGCTGTTCCATTAAATTCAGCCTTTGCGTAGGCGAAGAGCTGTCTGTGGTGCGGATGCTTTCCAAAATCACTACTTTCCTGGGGCTGAAAACATTGCTGAGCGCTACAGCTTCGGTGCCAGATCGTGGCAGCTGAACGTAAACAGGAGCGCTCATGTGTATCCCTGAGAAGGTATGGGCTGAACGCCCCCTCTCCGGTGTGCACCCTTGCCTTCTTTGTGAGCTGGGAACTGAGTGTGCAGGGCTCTGAGTCTCCCCTTGGCTGCACCAGTTCTCCCAGTATCTGCTGGACACAAACGGGACACAGCTGGGGTCATGCTGGTGCCAGAAGGTTGCCACCACTGGGCAGTTGATGCTATGCATATTTTTAATTTTTTTTCTGGCTAGGCAGAGTCAGGGGCTGAAGAGTTTATTGAAGTCATGCTGATGCTTTTCCTCTGTTCTTCCACCCCAAAACAAGCAACAGATCCTTTTGGTCGCTGTTCAGGAGCCCAGAGGAGAATAGTTGGCTTTGTCCCTATAGGTGCTGGCACAAGATTAACATTTAAAGAGCAGTTCAGAGATGTTAGGAGGACCAATTGAAGAGGACCCGATGAGAGATGCACGTCTTAAGAGGATGCTGTTTAGCAACAAGAGATGCAGTGATCCAAGGTTATCACCTTGGTTATAAGGTGATATAGGTTATCATTTGAAACACCATTGTTTAATTGATTGATCATCCTGATTAGAAAGGTGCTGAGGGTTTCTTCTGCCCACAGCAGACTGGGTGCAGACTGGGAGCAGGGGAATGCATGAACCAGGTGTGAACGTGATGCAGCAGGAAGAGTTTTTGTTTCTCGCTCTCCACCTACTCACCCACTGCATGCCTCCAACTTTTACTGGTTTCCTAGTGTGTTCCCACATCCCTATGAAGACTTGGATTTTCATTTGTTGGCTCCTGCCTCTCCTTTGTTTTGTATTTATGCACCCCTGAATACAGAAGAGACAAGTCTGTATGGTAGAAACTGTGTTTTACTGTCTGTGATATCCCGCTCAGAAACTGGAGGTCCTGGGAGATGATGTTCATGTAAACAGGCCTGTGAGGAGGCAAAAGGAGATTTGGGAAGATGCAGTAAGATATGAGAAGAAAATTATTCTGCCCCCTAGCAATCTTGATCTGGAGGTGAGCCCAGAAATTACAGGGGCCATAAGCCCTGAACAGCCTTGTGTGGTTGGTAAGTGATTGTGATAGACCAGCTCCGCTTCAGGATAAATGCAGAAAATGCAGATCAGTGATTTCCCAGAACTGCTGGGGTTTTGGCCTCAGGCACGGGTCAGCTGGACATCCAGTTGGGATACTCACAGTGACTCTGGAGCAGATCTGCTGGACGTAGTGATGTTTGGAGTGGAGACCAAAGCTTGAACAGATTACTGGAGAAGATGACTCTGTAAACTGCTGTATCAGAGGCAGCCAAAGCAATGGCTTCATCTGTGGGTTGTGTTACAGTCTGTGGTCGTGCTTGCTTGCAGCATGCGGAGATGTTCTGCAGAGACAAGTCTTCCTTCCGTATCGCTTGTCCTGATCTAAGGTGCTGCTTTTAGCTGCAAAGAAAACATTGCTTGTTGAAGCAGTCTCCATGACTGCGCTTTTGTATTTAAAATTCAACAGATGGCGTCTGTTTTCACTCTCAGTCCATTTCATAGATTCACCTTAAATTTCTTTTCATTACTGATGTGACTGTGAGTTGACATTGTTGGACCTGCAGCTCCACATCCTGAGCAGGGTGTCTTTCTTGTTAGATAAGACTGTGAAAATAAAACTAATGGAAAAGTGCATTAAACTATGGAATGCACATCAAACTTTCTGACAAATACAGTTGATAGCAGTTTCTAGCTGTATTTTTTTTAAAGTATAATTAACATTGGGGGCCTAAGAAATGCTTGGGTTTAGGAGCACAGACTCGTGGTTGGAAATCATGGACGTGCTCTCTTAGGATACGTGTGTCTGCAAGCTGCCGTTGAAGGACCAAGCCAGATTTGCTGTCCTGTGTGATACCCCACTGTGTAGTGTGTTGATCAATGGACTGAAAACTTTGTGTTAAAAATTTTGAATCCAGTTGTTAAACGTTCAGTCTGATGTTGAAGGGTAGGGTATGCAATGCTGAACTCAGTTCAGTGGCAGAACGCACTGCAGGTCGTGTTTGTGCGCAGCACTGCAAGGGGTTAGCCATCGTTTCTACATCGGATCAACTTTAACTCTTTCCTTCAATATCAAAGTATTTAAATTAGCAAGTGATCTAGAAAATTTTCTTGCATAAGAAACATGGGGGGTTTTTACAGCTTTCTGGGTACTTTTAAAATACTTGGAAACACCTGAAGTATGAGTGCTGTGCTTGTTAAGTATCTTTCAAATTTATAAATGCTTGACTTGTTTTAACCCATTCTAACACGTGGTTGGTTGTGCTTTGTGAACCTCATATACAACGCGTATTGATGGTTACAAAAATGAGGAGTAGCAAGAGTGTTTGTGTGCACTCATGTTTTGTATGTCACTAAAGATTGTGGGTACAAAGTTGATCAAAGCCTCTGTTAGCCCAACACTTCCTCATATTGCTTTGAATTTCTATTTTATCAGGTTTCTAAGATGTCTTGGTTTCAGGTGCTGGTGCCTGCATCAAGTCTGGGTGCTGGGCTTTCACAGGAGGGATTGTTGGCTTGATTTAAATTGCCTGAGTTACGGACGTGGTATGCAGGTGCCACCAAGTCCAGCATCCTGTCCCAGTAGGCACCATTCCTTGTTCATCCCAAATCACAGTCTATCTATAATTTTCAGTGTGATATTATAACAACAGTAATAATTCAGAATTTGAATAAGGATATAAGATTAAAATTCAATTTAGTTTCTATTTGCCTTACAGATAAGACTGTCTATATTCTAGCATTTCCTAGCTTTTCACTGCAACCATAATATAAGGGCTTTGTTTAAGAAGGAAAAACAAAAGTGGTTTGGTTTTTCTTTAGTTTTTTTGGGGGTGAGGTTGTTTTGTTGGATTTTTTTTTTTCCTTTATCACATGAATCTAGGGCTTGATGTTTTCAGGATAAACCCACAACTGTTGTCAGGCTTTTGCAGTAAGATCATAAGAGCTGGCAACGCTACTGAGTTTGTTTTGTTTCAGCCCAAGTCCAGCTCAGAAATCTGGAGGGGATATCCCCAGGAAATAACACCTTGAGTTCCCACACCGCCTTCCTTGCCCATTTCTAAAACTGTGGGATAAACCTTCCCAGCACGAGGTTCTGCTTAACCCACTGAGGCTTTTTTGTTCCTCTTCTCATCTCTTCCTCCTACTCTTCCTCTCCTCTCCGTTCAAAACTTGTTATCTCTGCACCGGGAAACACGCCTGCCAGCAGCACTGGCACCGCCGAATTTCAAACCCTTGTCACTGAGCACTGTTTCTGCATCTTTTGAAGGCAAGCAGAGCTTTTACTCAGGTTTTTTGTTCTCCCTTTCTCACTTATCTTCCCTCTTAAAAATATCTCACCGGTATCTGCAGGAAGCCAGGAGCCGTGCTGTGTCGGTGCAGGCTTTCCTCTCCCTCTTTCCGCCGCTCGCTGGCTCGGGGCCATCCTATCCACTCCCCTGCATGATGAGAAGAGATTCGGCACATGAGTGCAGTGCGGCTTCTCTTCACCAAGGATGAGTCTGCTTGGGCAATGCTGGGAGGGTTAAAAAATGCTGTCATCTTGTTGTATGTGCCAAATGGGCAGGAGGTGATGCTGTGGTTTAAGCAATCTCATCAGCCCCCAGGTCAAGCAGGGCATGGCGTGGCATGAGTGTATTTTGGAGGCTTGCTTACTTCTCCTCTCATCCTGTTTGGGGTTGGCATCCTTCTTTGAGCCACCTTTCCATGGATGAAGGACCAGCTGATAAATCTGTCCTCTCTTGAAGCCAGCAGCTTCCCTTCTGGGTTTGCCTCCATGGGACAGCAGGGGCCAGAGCTGGAGGACTTCTTCAAGGCTGTTTCATTGGGACACAACATGGTTGTGCCGAGCATGGGGACACACAAGGAAACACTGGCAACCTTGTCAGTCAGTCCTTGCCTTCTTGACCAAGCAAGGTACTTCTGCAAAAGTTAAACTGGGAGTTGATGCTGTTTAAATCTTGGTTTCATTGGTATATTTTACATATTTCTGTGAGATGCTGTTGAAAGGGGAGGATGAGAAGAATTGATGATTAAACCTTATAAGACAACAGATTTCCCTGGTTGCTGGCAAAGTGCAGCAAACTGATTTTTTGTGCTGAACATGAGCAGATATTCAGGCTTCTCAAATACTGGAATTTATATGTACATTTTTGTTGATAAATCTTCAGTAAATATTTGCATATCTGATTTATCTCCTAGTAGACCAGCTTGGGTATGCACTTCTATACAAGCACTACAGAAATTCCTACTCTGTACAAAATGAGTATCTTTCACAACTAAGAAGTACAAGATACGTGACTGCAAAGCACTTTTTTCCTGGCAAAAAATGTGTTTTTATCATCTCTCAAGAAAACCCAGGGCTTGCAGTGAGACATGCAGGAGACAGACAAACAAGTTAACGCTTGCAAACACCCATTTGTCCTCTCTGCTGCAGCTCATCAGTGCGGGATGCAGCAGCGTATGAAAGGGATGATTTGAAGGAGTCAGGAGATGGAGACATCCACTACCTCTCTGCTTAATTTTTTGCAGTGTATGTGACTGCTACTAAAAATGAGAGCTTGGAGTTGTCTGTATTTGGCTGGATGTGAGAAAGATCTTGGTGTCTTGGAAAGTTACAGATCAGCAGCTTGAAAGTGAAAAGAAATTGCTGGCTTTGTCAGCAGAAGTGATTTTTTTGATCTGTCTGGCCCATGCAAAGGCGGCAAATTGCAGCAGGGGGTGGGTTGTGCTCGTGGTGTTGCAGGGGACTCTGCCTGTCATCTCGCTCCAGATTTTGAGGCTTTTGAAGTCACTGAGGGTCCTTTAAGACTCAAGTCCCGCAGGCTGCTTTGTGGGTGCCGATTTGAAGATGTCTGTAAGTGTCCTTGAAGCCGATGAGAAAGTGGAGCAGACTCATTGTGCTCGGTTCTTTAATACGGCTGATGTTGTCGCCGTGTGAGTGAGTGCGTATGGGTTTTGTGCTGACCACCTCCTTGTACTCCAGGAGTGCCCCTGAGTACAGCAGTTTCTCATATATCACAGCTGAAAAGAAAAATACTCCAGACAGAAACGTCTGTGTTTCCTTGATAAAGGAAGGTCATTCCTTTAGTAATGGCTCAGCTGACTTCAGTGCCTCCATGGATTTACACTAATTACCATCAAAACCTGGATGCTTCCTTCTGCTTCTCTGTGGAAATATTGATTCTGCTTAAGTCAAGGCTAATTCTACTGAAGTCAATTGAGTTAAATAGCAGTGAATGGTGGCAGATGTAGCTTTGCTTTGTCTGAATTTCAGATGAAGCCTAAAATGAATCACAGGGGAGGGGGTGAGTGGTTGTGCTGGAGCAGAGTGGGTACTGCTGCTGCCACCACTGTCACCTGCACAGATTTCTGTGCCATGTGATGAACCCTCTGACTGTTTCCTTAATGTGCCCTGCCCATTCCTGTTGCCAATCGTGGTTTTGTTTGCTCGTTAAGACTTTGCTTTCTGAATCGCGTGGCTTCCCAGAGAGAGTTGCCCTGTGGTTTGCTAGGTGGCCACTGGCCCATTAGAAAGGTTTGCTACTTTTAAAGTAAGAAACCAGTTGGCAAAGGTGCTGAAATCCGTGTTTAATTTTACCTGGTTGATGGTAATATATTTACTGTACGTGTACCTTCTTGAATTCCTGATTATTTGCATACACTCTAAGCTCTGTCCCTTCTAGGGAAATCTGTAGCTGTGCTGCAAAGGAGATTTGGGGATGCATGTTGTGGCCAGGTCTGCTCCCACAATGGGGAGGGGACATCATAGTACAGTTTGGGTTAGAAGGGACCTTTAAAGGTGATCTAGTTCAGGCCCCAGACCAGCTCTCCTGGCTGGCTCTCGATAGATGCAGCCCTGGTAAAAGGGATGCAGAGAAATTTCCTTTTTTCACAGCCCCGAGCAGGTCAGTGTAAGTCCCCATTGCCATTCCAGCATTTCTCCTGGGGGATGTGAGGCTTGGTGGGATGCTGTGCAGGTCGCTCTGTCCCAGGGCGTTTAAAACAGATTTTGGGTTTCCTCAGTGAGCTCTGATTCGAAATGAAATCTGTAAACATGAAGCTTCAGATGGACACCTCGATGTTTCCTCACCCCCCTAAAGGGGCAGTGTGGCTGCTCTGCAACTCAGTGAGACCTGAAGAATCATTGCTTTGAGTCACAAGCTCGTGCAAAATCAGGGTTTGGCATTCAAAAAGAGATGACCGAATAGAAATTTCTATTAAATATATGTAACTGCTGTGTATTTTTTTTATTCTGATCTATGACAGCATCTTCTTTTTCTTTTTGATTGGTAAAAAGAAAATCTGTGATGCTGCTGCGGAGGGCAGCTGTCTTGCAGCATTGAGAACATCTTGCACAGAAACAGTTTCACAGAGCAAGATAAATTCATTTCAGGAGTGAAAAAATTGCTACGATATGATGGCTGTTGGGTGTTTGTGAAGCAGCGTGCTGGTTTTGGTATAGGAGTTGTAGCATCTGTATCATGATAATACTCTTTCCTTTTAACTTGTTCCTCTGCAGTCTGTCTTTCAAGTGTCTGTTTTTCTGCAACAGCTGCTTTTGGTCATCTTCACCTGCAATAAATGTGATTTAAAAAGCAATTTTTATGTCCTTTGCTGCTAGTCTGTCATAGTTTGAGGGGAAAAAAAACAGGGGTCTGTACCCAAGAAGTGCATGCTCAAATAAAGCTTGTGCCTGGCATTAACTCTAAATCACATTAATTTTCAAGACGGAGAAGTGTGCGTGTGTATTTGTCTGTCTGGTCCTGGAGCCGGTGCTGTGTTTCTCTCGGGCCGTTGATTAGATGACTGTCCGGAGTGAAGAACAGCGTGCGCGTCCTGCAGCGCAGCGTCCCTCCTCGCCCGCGGATTAACCTGCGCTTGTTTGGTTGCAGGGAGGAAGCCAGGGAACCGGAGTCCTGGAGCACCTTGTCTCACACCGTGCACTCAGGGGACTACAGCGTGAAGCACCACCGCGGGCTCGATGTTTACATGCTGACGGCTGAAACCAAGGAATGGGCAGCAGCAAGCTTGGAGAGTGACATACGGCACCTTCGGATGCACATGCAGAGCCACCAGCACATGGTAAGGAAAAGGCTGAGGTAGGCACTCTGCAGGGGAGTGTATTTACCTCGACATTTTCTCTGGATGTCCCTAGCAAACATCCAGGTGGAAACCTGCCTATTTTCTTCTCATTCGAGAATGGGAGATCTGATAAAGCGGTACTAGGCAGCAGATTTTCTCTGAGAAGAGAAGCAGGCTTGGGGCTATGCAGTGCTGGCTCTGTTCCACCTCATGGGCTCTCTCTGCTCCCAGCTCCTGTCTTATTCTCCATTAAGCTGAGACCCCCTTGAATGGGCAGAGAAACACCTCTGGAGGTGGACTGTTCTTCTGGGGTGTCTGACAGCCATCAGGCAGCATAAGGCAGGCTCTGAAGCAGGACTGGGTCTGGAGGTGCTGCGCCTGGTGGGTAAATCTGTTCACATGGCAAGTTCAGGGTCAGGGAGGACACAGAGGAAAATCTTTGGGGCATGTAATGGGGAAAACAGCTGTTTCTTTAGCAACTTGGTGTGGGACTTGGAGGATAAGCCTGCCGTGGCCATACAGGGTACGTGTCCATAGTGGTCCCCTCACTGCGCTCCTCTCAGACCCCGCAGCAGTTGGACTGCAGGAACTGTGGGACTTTGGAAGGGCTTTCTCTCACTGCTTTAAAGTCGATGCTACAGGGTCTTGGTTGAGATGGGAAGGTGAAACAGCCAGGACATTTCTGTGCCACTTCTCAGAATCACCCACACGTCTTCCATGGCTGACATCACTTCTGGGTGTTCCTTTATCAGCTCCTGCATCCACCATTACAGAGGTATGGGATCTAAATTACAGGATATTTTTGTTCCTTTACGGGAGGAGAGATTCGTTGTCTGCAGGCAGTGGGCTGGGAGTACATTCAGAGGTGTTGGCCACCCTGAGCATTTTTCAGCCTTCCCTGTACACCTGAGATGTCGATTAATCCCGATCTCAACAGGAACTGGTGGCCTGAGTGGCAAACCCAGGCCAACAGTGAAATTGCTTCCCCTTTCATCAAAAGACATGAAAACACGGCTGGCATATCCAGCTCACTTCTTGTTTGCTTGTGCAAATGCCAGATGGGTACATTCTGCCTGACAATGAAATCAGAAAGGCTATGTTTAGACTTCTTCTTTCCAGCACTGTTTCACTTCATATCTAATCTGATTTGAATTTGGAAAGCAGCGCTGTAATTATTTCATTTGGGTTCATTTCAGGTCAGTTAAAAGCCAGTTGGCTTCCTTTGGAGACAGGTCTATTTTTCAGGCTATCGGCGGAGTGACTTCACTGTGAGGATGCTGGGGCTGCCACGGCCACTGTTTTTGAAAAACTTGCTTGTTCTCAAGCAAGCATCGCTGTTTTCTGTGTCCATCCTGGCTAGGAACCAGCAGGATGATCCCCATGCTCTGCTGCGGGGTTATAGCCACCATTTGGCTGGGATTGGCTTGATCCTGTTTGTTTAGCCTTCCAAAAAAATAGCTGCAGCTGTATACGCAGAGCCCTGCATCCCATCCCTGGTGCTATGTGATGGATGGCGATGCCATGCTGCCAGCCTCCGTTGCTAACGTGTCTTGAGATGCCTCAGAACCAGGGGGCTCTGGCATAGGTGACAGCATGGATGGGAGCTGGGTAGCCAGATTATTTTCAATAGGAGATTCATGGCAAGCGCAGCAGTGTGTTTAGTGGTCTGTGATTCAGTGGTGGTGCTCATCGTTTGCAAACCTCAGTGTGGGGAAAGATGTGTAAATGCAATATCCTCAACACAGCAGTGATGACTTTAGCCACTATTTGTATATGCAATACCCAGAAGTTCCCTGTGTTGCCTCAATTGACATTTTAGCCATTTTAATATTCAGGGTGAAAGGGGGTATTTAAGATTACATTTTTCATACAAAATCCTGCTTCTCTGAGAACTAGTGTCTTAAAGTTTGCAGGGACATGTAGAGGTTAGGCTTCTAGGACGCATGTAGTTTTTGGAGTGTTTTTGCAAATAAATGCAAAAAATAACAGGTTTGAAGTAGTCCATTAGAGTTTTGTATTTGTGGAGAGTCGCAGGCACTTACTGAGAAACCAGCGTGACCCCTGAAAGCTCACGGTGCAAAACCCTGAGCCTGACACAAAATCAAGGGAGCTCTGAGGGGTGTACCTTGAAGGACTGGGGTTGCTCATTAACTTAACAAGTCACTTTTTCTGAGATGTGAACACTGATATGCAGCGAAGACAATAAAAAAGGAGATACTGAAACAGACCTTTTAAAGTAAAGGTTTGATTGTATCAAGCTGTAAAAGCTTGGGAGATTCTCTACAAAGTAGATGCTTTGGAAGGACAGTGCAGTTTAGAGAGGAATTGAGTACGTTGCGACTGCTCCATGATAACACATATATTAATTTTAACAGTATGTCATCATTTTCAAATTTTTATTTCCATTTAGGAAGTAAATTTCAGATATTTAATTATGCATGCAATTCTCAGAAATAGATTAGATGATTAGTTCAGTCCTAGGAGTAGGAGACAAATGGTGGTGTTTGGACATCATCAGCCAATTCCCACATCAGAAGCAGAGTTTCCATCAATACAGAAAAAACTGAGCAAGGCTGATGAGAAGTGGGGAGGGCCATCGGATAGGGATCTGAAGTTGCTTTTAAGCAGAATTTGCTCAAGCCCTTTGAGAGTAGACTGGCGCATATTTATAGTATTTGGTAGATTGAATCCTGCTGTTTACTGATCTTGAATGTGAGTGCACTCAAGAACTATGGCTACAGCTGCTTGAAGGACAGTTGCAGAGTTACAACTCTTCTCAGTGGTGGCAGATGGTGTAGCAAGGGGTCAGAGGGACAAACTGCAGCTTCAGGGGTTCAGGATGGCTGTTGGGAAAAACTCCCTCATGGGTTGTGTGGCATGGGGGCAGATTGCCCAGAGCTGGCGGGTGCTCCGTCATCAGAGGTTTTGGGGACTTGGCAGGACGAAGCCATGGCTGACCTAATGTCGCATTGGTGATAGGCCAGCTTCAGGCACGAGGTTGGGTAGATGACCACCAGATGCTCTTTCCAAATAACATTTCTGTCACTCTAATAATTTTAGTATTACTGCGTAACAAAACCAACATGTAAAATACCCACTGCAGTATGTTTGTAACTCAAACAGGGATGCTAGGTAGAGGTATGAGGGAGTGGGAGTCGCATCAAATAGGATTATGGCAATATAGATCTTGTAGATGGTGGAGACGGCGTAAATGCATGACAAAGCAATTTTTTTTTTTTGTCTTGTTACAGAGTTTAAAGCAGAAGACTGAGCCTGTCCTGGGAGATTCTGGAGACAGCTGTGCTAAAGGAGCAGAGCTAGATGAACACCTGGCCACTACCTCTCAGAGCCCGCAAGAAATGGCAAAAGAAGGAAGGCAAGAAGGTCCATCTGATCTTGTTCACCTGGACATCGGGCAGCTCTCAGACCAAACCCACCAGGAGGAGAAATGCAACAGCAGGAGTTCAGGAGGTTTTAAAGATGCGCCCCATGACTTGCTGAGTCTGGGGGATGCAAAGAGCCCAGAGTGCTTCTGTGAAAGTAAAAATACAGTGACGTTGAGTAAAGAGGAAGAGGAGGGGCCAACCTCTGCTGAAGGCTCTGGTACTTTATCAGATGAGGACTGCACCGTGGGCCTGTGTACAAGTGTAAACTGTGCCCTAAATCTTCCATCCTGTGGAAATACAAATGAGGAAGCTGGAATGACATCTGCTGGAGTTGGTTTGGATCAAGCTGGTTTGTGCAGTAAAGACAGTCCCCATCAGGAAGCACGGGCTGCCGAGGAGCGCGCAGCTGACAGCACTGTTACTGTGGCTGAAACTGCAGGCGAAACCCCAGCTTCCTTGGAGGGCGTGGATGTGGCTATGGGCCAAACCGAATGCAGGAACTGTACAGGGGCGGCTGAGAAGGCTGTGGGCCAGCAGCAGGTAGAGGATGGGATGGCTGAGGCCGGTGAAAGGAGGACTGCAAACCTACTAGAGCAATCACCAGCTAAAGAAGAGGCAGCCAGTACTGCTCAGCCCTTACTCAGTGGTTTTAATGGCACTGAGTGTGCAGATGGGGAGGATGCAAGCATGAGAGTGGTACCGGCACGTGATGGTATGACAGCAGACAGTGGCACTGGTGATGTCTCTGTTGACCTTTGCAAGACTGATGATAAAGAGACTGGAGTGGACACATGCACTGATCAGGTAAACAGTGGCTTCTTGGACAGCCAAGGTGATGCCTGTGTTGCCCCAAGGCAGAATGTCACTGCAAGCACCAGCGTGGCATTGCCGGCAGTGAATGGAGTGAAGGCTCCTGCTTGTGCATCAAAACCTGGTCCTGGTTTGGAAATCCATGGCAGTGGTAAGAGCGAGGAGCGAGAAGGGCAGGTGAAAGCAGATGGAAAATCCAGCTCGGTCTCACTGGAAGACAGTGTGGAAACTGATGGCCCTGATGCTAAACTAGAAAATTCTGAAGTTGATGGATCTAATCAAAGCAGTGCAGAACCTGTGTGTTGCCAGGAGAGTGGTAAGATCACTGAATGTGTGGCTGAAGCAATGGAGGGCAGTGAAGTCTGTGAAATGAAGCCAGAAGGAACTGATACCAGCAGCAGCGGAGATGGAGGAAGCACAAATTCTGCAGATGGAGGTCAGGAAGTTGCTAACTGTTGCCCTTCTGCTGATCAAACTGTCGTTAAAGATGAAATGGGTGACAGCTTCAAGCCAAACACTGCTCAAGAGGGCAAATGTGAGCCTGGACCAGTCCCTCCGGCGGATGCGAGCCAGTGCGTGGCAGAAAAAGAGCCTGCACAAACCGAAGCAGAGATAGCAGAAAGTGCTTCAGAGCAGGAGGGGCTGAGTGAGGAGATAAAATCACTCACTCCTCTACCCACCGTGAGCCAGGAGGGAGATGCTGCAGTGGCACCTCCCGGGCAGGAGGCCGCTCTGCAAGGTATCGACCCTGCATTAGCTCCGTGTGCCAAGGACACAGACTGTGTGAAGGATAATTTAACAGACACACCCTCTGTAATTCATAATGAAGAATCTAAACAAAACCAGGAAGCGGTGGCGGCGGTGGCAGAGCTCGCCCAGCAGCACAGCGGGGAGCATGGCAGGGTAGCTGCTGGAGCCAGCTGGCATGGCGACCCCGTGGGGGACGAGGGCTCTCCGGAGCAGAACAGCTCTCAGGAGGCTGAAGGAGGCAAAGCTGAGGTTCACCTGGAGGCATGTGCCAGTGACAGGGAGCAGGCTTTGTCAGAGGAACTTCATGCCGCTGTTGTGAAACCCACTGCCTGCAGCCAGGTCGAGGCTGTGGCAGGTGGCAGTGATGTGGATGCTGGGCTGAAAGGATTGGTCTCCACCAAAGAAGTGTGTGAGACCAAGGCAGTGGATGCAGGAGAAGGCACCGGGCATGAACCCACATTGGTGGGTGAGTCACCAGGTGCGGAGAGCAACTGCATTCCAGATGCAAGGCTGAACGAAGGACATGATCCCAGTGAAACCCAACAGTGCATCTCCCCACATAGCAGCACCCCCGAATTAAAGGATGCTTCAGAATTGGAAGCCCCGAGTGATGCCTGTGGGGGTAAGGAAGTGTTAAGGCCAGTGGCAATAACCCCAGTCACAGCATATCCAGAAGAGCAGGAGGATATGGAAAGCGTGCTTCCTCGGGCAGCGCTTCATCCCATCGCAGAAGAGCCCATGTGTGACAGCGACTCCAGCACCGACACCGTTTGTCCGACCAGTGAGAGCGATACCGGTCCCACTGCGAAAGCAGCTCAGGGGGAGGTCTTGGCTGAGCCCGATGGAAAGCAAAGCCAAGCCGTACCCAAATCACCTTTCGTGCCGTCTTCGTGCCGTTTACACGCTGTTGAGTCACTGGAAAGTGTGGGAGTAAAGAGTTTGGTTTCGGCAGAGAATGGCTTCTCTCTGGATAAGGTTCCTAAAATGGTAAAAAGTTTTGATGCGGTGGTTTTTGCAGCAGAGACACCTTGTTCCCCTGAATTGCCAGCTGCAGAAAAAGTGGGGCTTGGGCCCCAGACTGCAGTGGATGTGGGAGCCAGCCTGAATGGAGAGATGGATTTAAGTTCCTCGACAAAGAAGAAGAACACCAGCCCAGCAGTGCAAGGAGTGGAGCCTGTTACAGGTAGGAAAAATCAGTTGCTTTCCTACTTTTTAGTTTTTTCTTTGTAGGTGTGCCCCTAGCATCTCTTCAGCAAAGGAAGGGAAATAAGAGCAGTAGAGGCCTGCCCTGCAGAGGAAGTGTAGGTGTTTGGGCTTTTTCTTCTGAGAAAGAAGAAATCTGAAGTTACATATTAAAAACTTTCAGTTCAGGTGCATGTTGCTTGGCTGGCATTGGAGGTAAGGGCAGGACACCATCTCCTGTGAATTTCTGCAGAAGAGTTTCTAGCACCTGAATCCTTCCTGGAAAAGGAATGAATGGGAGGGAGACGTTTGGCTTGCCGTATCTTCAAGTTACACGCTTTCATGTGGGCCTGAGGGTTTATTCGCTCAGCGCTATTCCTTCGTTTCTCCCCTTTATTTTTGCTAAGAGGGTAAAATGGGGCTCTCTTGCATTTTCTTTGCTCCTCTACTTGAAACAGCTGCCAGTGTCCCTCTGAACTGTGCACAGCCACTTCCTAATTGGCGGTATTAGGTCATTTAAAAAGCCAGCAAGCCCTCCCCCCACCGCCTTTCCGGGCCGCACAGCTTTTTTTGTCGGTCGGAGCAGCCGGTGGTGTTTTCCAGTGCATTTAGGCAGGGCTGGAACTCAGATGATGAGTTTTGATTGCTGCAAACGGCTGGGAAGTGGGACCGGCATTCCCCGTGGATGAGCGGTGATGGGGGAGAGCGGTGGTGCTTGGGGGACAGAGTTAGACGTCTGGTGTCTGTGCAACAGGAGCTGAGAGAAAACTTCACCAGGTAACTCCAAAAAGGGAAATAAAGGGATAAATTGAATGAAAGAGAAATGGTTTTCTTGCTCCAGCCTGGAATTAAATTGTAGGTGAATTTGCTACTGAAGCATGGAGCTAATCTGACTGTATATTCCACCTGTTCAGACAGCTGGTAGATGGAAGCAGCTGAGCTTTTTCAGTTGCCCTGTTGTGGTTTTTTTTGCAGTGAGAAAATGATACAGTGCCTCTTGCTTTCCCAGCAGCAAACAAACAAACCAACCATTTAAATGATTTAAAACAATAAATCTGCCACGATGTAAATCATGAAGTTGTAAAGCTGTTTGTTTCACTGCTTTAATGCTGGGGGCTGTTTCTTCAGTCAAAATGCAGAGTGGGGTGGTAGCAGAGGATTTGTTCTGATATGGGATAGCAAAATAACTGGGGGCAGAGGAAAGGATTGATATTTTTGGGCAGCCAATGGTGGGTCCAGCAAATCCTGTTTTCATTGAGTTCAGGATTTTTGGAAAGTTTGTGTTGGGGGATAAACACTAAGTGTTAGCCAGGAGATCATGAGTAAATAAGTAGGAAGATACAAAGGTGGATTAGAAAGCTGTTTTCAGAAAGAAACCTGTTTGAGTGCCGTGGCGGTCTGACAGGTCAATGGGCCGGGAGAGGCTGTAGGTCAGCACCTGACAGGGCCCCTTTTTCCTGGGAGCCTCCCACTCTGTCAGCTCCCTGTGTGCAGTCTGGGTCTTTATCTCTGCTTGGATTCGTGGAGGCGTGACGTTGTCTAGGCGAGGTTTTAAAAGGGGAAGGGACAACCCAATGAGGTCGTGACTGAAGTAGAACTGATATTAAGGCATCATTCTGGGTCAGGGTACGGAAAGGGGGGAAAAACCGCATAAGGATTTAGGGGTACAAGGTCTTGGAATACAATGATCTGTCCTCTCCATTGCTTATTTGTAATGTGGTGTTGCACAAAGCAAAGTTTCACCTGGGCTATTCCCTTGGAGAATTTTACGATTGCTCTGTGGCAAAATGTTAGGGAAGCCCAAATAAAATATTAGCTTAAAGCAAAGACAAGAGGCTGCTATGGATCCAAGCTCACTATTAGAAATATTGCTGAAATTCACCTCCCATAAAGCAGCGTCTAGAGCCCTGATACGGCAGTAATTCAGGAGAAGAGATTTATTGTTTGTTGTTATTGCTGTGTATGTTCTTTGTGCCAGCGTCTGAGCTTTGGGCAGCGCGTTGTGTGTTCAGTGGCAGCCTTCAGTTCTTTGTGTCAGTTCTCTGCTGTGTCCGCGCTGGGGAGCGTTCCCTGCAGCCGGGGCTCACAGAGCAGTTTGTATCCGCACAGGAGTCGTCAGGGCTCAGAATGAATCACTTCTTTTTTCGATCAGCGACTATAAAGCCTTCCCAAAGGAAGTGCAGGTCATGAGGCTGTTTCTCAGAAATGTGTGTGGTCGGAGGCATTTATTGTCATGCTGATTTATCAGAGATGTAACCAGATGATGATGTTGCCATTACTCCAAATCATTGAGCTCTTTTTTTTTATTTATATTGTGAAATTACTCCCAAACATATATCTGTTTATCCCATTGCTGCTTCTTAGTTTCAGCCTATCCCCAAAACAGAGACTGTAGAGGGGTAACTGCCTTATCCAGACAAATATTTAGAGACTGATCACAACATTGAAGGAAGGCGGTGCAGGTAGAAGATTTCTTCAGGCAGCTCCTCATGCTATAGCTGTGGGCTCAGAACTGCATTATGGCTGAGTAATGGGTTCTTCAAGCACATTATGTGCAAGCCAGGTAGATAGATGCTACTCATTAAAAAAGCAGGATATGAAATCATACCACAGTAGGCAGGCTGGGTGAGAAAAGAAGAAATGGCATCTGTCTGTGCTGACAAAACACCACTGAGCAGGTGCAGTGTTTTGGGAGAAAGTGACCCTGGCAAGGTTAGGTTGTGTGGTTGGGGTTTGGCATCTTAAATTAACAAATATTGTAATCACTGCTTCCTAGCTTTTCTCCTGGGAGAAATATCCCCAGTGTATCTCTGGTAGATCTCAGCATTTAAAGAAAATATTCATTGCCAGATAGGAGAATATCACCTTATATTGAATTTTACCAGTCTTCATCTCATTCTCATCAATGGCATTTTCCCACTGGAAAAGCACTTACTACAGTTTTCTTCCCATGTTAAAGAATAGCAGGATGAACCAATAACAAATGCCACTAATGATACTACACAGGCGATAAGGTGCTCTATGCCCCTATCTGTCTATCTGTGATAACATAGTGCCTTTTGTTTGGGATATGTTTTTTAATAGCATTTTAGGAAAAAGTGGCAGAGTGCAAAAAATTAGCCCCTTGAATTTAATCCTGAGGGCACATGGCTTGGTCCTCCAGTTCTTACCCAGCACAGAGTATTGCTGCACCGCTCACTTCTCTCATCCTCACTGCACCGGAGGTTCCCTCCTTGCATGTTCTGGTTTTGGACCAAGATCTTGACCATCATGGCATTGCTGTGACCCCGAGCAGATATCGTTGCGGCCATGGTCTCTGCTTTGCCAACAAGTGGGACTCATAGACATTTGTAGCATCACCTGTGATTTCTGAGAGTCCACCCACAAACTCATCTAATAGAGAGAAAATCATGACTGACCTGGTGTTGGATTAGTTTATCAATAGAACATTGTAAAACCAGGTAGTCCCAAAATCAAGGGTAGACATTAATGCCAATGGAAAACCATTGGTGAGAGTTGTTACAGCAGTTTCCTGATGGTGATGGGAGGCTCCTCTTGCTAAATCCCTGAACGAATAAACTCACTGCTAACACATGTTGCCCTTAAGAAGATGTTGTCATCCATCCAGTGTTTGGTTTTAGTAGAAATAAGTAAGGGAGCGGGACTAGATGGGATTTATCTCTGACACAGACACTCTCCATCTGGGTGGCTTTGGTCAAATCACTTCACTCCTCTCAAAGTATCCTGTGTGCCATGAGAGTAATTTGCTAAGGCTTGGTAGGATATTAGGATGTTGACTTTATGCCAGGGAAAGGTAGACAGAGGGGGGAGCCCAGGGGAACGGTGACTAATGAAGTCTTTGCTGGGCAGAAATAGCAGCTGGGAGATGGCGTTCGTAGCACTGCAGTGATGACACCATCATGGGAGCACGAGGAAGGGGAAAATCAGCTGGGACTTTGTGAGCTCTAGTAGAAAAGGGTTTGCCTTCCCAGTCAAAGGACTTAACAGTCATCATTAGACTGCGCAAGCGGGCTGTATTTTTGAACCTTGTGATGGTTGGGTTTTTTTCAACACTTAAAATACCATTTGAGAAGGCAAGGCTGGTTTTTTGCATTATGTTCAGGTTATGGTAAGAAGAAAAACAGCAAAAATTTTTATTCTTTTAGCTAGGCGAACAGGAGTCAAGAAAATACATGGGCGAATACACGCAGATGTGCTCAGCCTCACCTAGAGCCTTCCAGGAGTGCTTGCTGCTGTTTCATAGTTTCCTTCAGTCCCAGACATGATAGTTGTTAAAACTAATAAAAAACAAGCAGCAAAGTCGGGAGCGAAACCAGATGTTGGGAGTCAAGTGGACTTGGTGAAGGGGCTTTGGGGTTGGGTTTTCTTTTCTGTTGTTTTTTTCTTTTTGTTGTTGAGACTGGTTTTAATAAACAGCAAAGTAGCAGCAGCGCTGAAAGGCGTTTGTTTTCACATCGCCTGTGCAAACCCTCTGTTTTCACAGGGAAGCTGGAAATGAAAACTGAAGACGAGGTGGATTTTCTGAAAGATCGCCACGAGTGCGCAGCCCACGAGGAAGCGGTGAGTGCCACTTACGCGTTGTCACCTTGTCTTTTTCTGTGCTTTTTAAAGAACTGCTGCTGCAGCCGGCCACCTAACCTACTGGTTTCCTTTCTGTAGCCCTTGCAAAGCTGAGCGGTGTCTGTCACCATGACGTTGTAGTCTTGTAAAAACAGTGTGGGCTTTTTTAGACTGCGCCTTTTTCAGCCACTGGATTAAGCCACATTTGTCTCAGTCGGTGACACAGAGACTGGCCCAGAAGTTTCTCATGAGGCAGGATTGTACCAAGATTTATATATCATTTGATAGAAGTGATGCCCTGTAATGCACCTGGGGCTGGCAGTGCCTTTGAGGTCCCCACACGTGCGTGGTCCTGGCGTGTTGCTCCGTCCCCTCCCAGGCTTTGCCCCTCCAGGGAGTTTTTGGCAGAGGAACTGTGGCTGTGGTCAGTGTTGGTTTGTGCACAGACTCCAGGGTGTGGAGGCATTGCTGGCTGGGAGCTTTAGTGCCTTTGCTGAAAGAGAAATTAATAATGGGAAGATATACAGGGATCAGGTGTGGAGGGTACTCCCTGTGCTCCTCATGGCAGTGAAACAATATAAAAAGATCATGCTGGGGATCAGAAATGGGTTGATATTGTTTTCTGTTACTTGTGCTTTGCTGTATTTAAGGACTGTTTATGATTAGAAAAAAAAAAGTGATTATTAGGCTTGACTGGAACATAATTTTGGTTTAAAGTGCCCCTAACACGTACTCTGCTTTATCAGGAGCTGAGTTTTTTGTTCTTACCTTTCCTAGCTGGATTTGCATTTGCTCCTATATTTTATATATAATTTCTGATTCCTGAAAATGGAAGTGTTTTGTAAATTGCTTGCAGCCTGTGTTGGTGCACGTTGCTGCTGAGCAGCTGTGCTTGTTTGTTAATGTACCATTATGAAGCTGTTAAAAGAGAAAATATTGCGGAGATGAGTTAACGTTACAGGGTGGAGCACCACAAGACTTTGCTCATCCCACAGTAAGGCTCTTTAGGCAGCAGAAGAGTCTTGCCAAAGCTTGTAATAAAATCAGTTTTACTTTTTTTTTCTTTTTCTAACAAGTTAAAGCTTAATTTCTGTAGCTGTTTGCTCAGTGAGTTAGCCAGGGACTACAGCAAATAACTTTCCAAGCTAAAATTCTTGCTATCCAATAAGTAAGTCTTTCGTTGCTGGAATACGTGAGTGTAAAGACGCTGATTTTTTTTTTTTACTGACCCTTTATTAAAGGTAATTGTCATTACTAATACTTAGGTATCTGGTAGTAAAGTAAGATACATTTAGAAAATGCAACTTAGATTGCCTTTCCTTTTCAAACAGGGAAAAAAGAAAAGACACTTATTGAATTTGGCTTCCATTTTGCATGTTTTACAGGCATTTTGATTTTCTGTGTGTTTCCTTTCTTCTCCTCTTCCTCTGCCCCCACACCCTGTCAAACACCTCTTTAGAAATCTGGCTTTTCTGGTGCAGGAATGGGAGTGCCGGCGAATGGAAAGTTTGCTGCAGGACTGACAGGGTTTCCTGTTGCTAAGCTCAACAGAAACAAAATAACAACTGCACTATATTAAGGTCATTTAAAAAAAAAATCAGTGGAAGACTTATAAATAGAGCTTAATTCACACGTGTGGTTTGGGCAGGGTGGTGAAAGCCATCGGGAAATGTGCATCTCCTTCCTCCTCCTGTCTCTGCTTTATTTAGTGCTGACTTTTTTTGTAGCCAGAAGTCTCTGAGGTGCTCATTACCTTCTCATTACAGAGCCATTTTGTGGTTAGTTAAAGCTGTTTTGTGTTCTTGTTGCAAATAGAAATGTTGCTGCTCGCACCTGGTCAGGAGCTGCAGGTATTTCAGAAGTCTCACTGGTGCTGTCAGCAGCTTTGGACTTTGGGAACTGCGTTAACTCAGTTAAAACTCTTGTTTTATGGGTGAAGATGTACAAATTTATACATATACAATTATAAATATGCAATGTGGAAAGCTGCTTATATGCGCAGACTGTTAAAAAATACCTCAGTGTTTTGTGCACCTTCTTGTGTCGTGGAATCAGGCTGAGTAACAGTAAGCTTGAGCACACTGGAAGGGGAGAGATTCCTTCTCATGAATTGGTTTCTGGAGGCAGAGCTTTATCTGGATTTGTGATGCTGGTATTTCATCTATAAAATTGTATATGCTTTCCCCTGTAGTCGTTTCAGAAGTCTTTGCCTGAGAAAGGCTCTTGTGCGTGTCATGGAAAAGCTGCAGCTGAAAAGTGTTTAGGAAAATAGTGGTTTGTAGGGTTATAAGCACTGAAAAGAAAATAATGGAAAAATGTTTTTTCCAATTAAAATGGATTTTAAAAGTGTCTGTTTCTTAAATCTGCAGAATGTTTTCTCAGAAGTTGCATTTCTCAGCTATAGAAGCTCTGTACCCAGGATTTCCCAAGCTCCTTTCATGTTGGGTGGTGGGTGCTCATCACACCAGAGACTCCTCTGGTCCTTATCTTGCCGCTTTGTTTGGGGATCTTGAGTAGAGCTGGGGCAATAGCTTAATGTGATTATTAAAATTTGACTGTAGCATTTTTAAAATTGAATAACTTCAGATTCTTAACTAATGAGAAATCTGGTTTGGCTTCTTCATACTGCAGTACTCAAATAATTTAGGAATGGAGCCTGGTGGCTCCAGCAATACAAAAGCAAAGCAAAAGTTTGAAGGGAACTATACCCTGATATACCTCTCTTCTTGTGTGGATCCCAGAAATCAGTTATGATTCATTATTTGGTGAATCTTGGTCTTCATGTGGCAGGGTGGATAAGGCTGCACTGCTGGGTTCATCCGACGGCTTCGGTTGTCTAAGCCTGCGACGGACAAATGGTAGCAGGCTGACCCCAGAAACAGCGTTCACTGGGAAACAGCCTTCTCGTCGTGTTTATTAATTCCTTTAGTTAGTTCCTATTGAATTTGATGTGTCCTACCTTTACCACATGAATTAGTTTCTAAATGAATGTCTGTATTTTCAAAAGTCACAGCCTATCACATAAACATGCATTTCTGAATACCTTCACATAGAATGACGCTTGAAAAACATTTTCACTTTCATGTCTCTGTGGATCTGAGTGCTGCAGTAACGTGTGATACATCAGCAAGGTCGCTTTCTGGAGGAAAACTTGCGGTGTTCTCAGTCATGGGTTGGAAGATGGAGTATGTTTATAACAGGCTCAGGTGACATCGGGTTGGGAGGGGTTGCAGACATATGGGAGAACAGGGTCAGGGTTCAGAGTGACCTTAAGAAATGGGAGAGTGCATCCAGATAAGAGAGAAAGGCAGACACAGAGTGCTTCATTTGCAAGGAAGGGATCAGAATGCACATTTACTAAGTCAGGATTACAGAGCTGGAAGGGGATGGATAGAAAAAGAGTGAGGATTTTTAGTGGACCGTGAATGAATCATCAGTGAGAGGCTGTTGCGAAAGAGACAAATCTTGGTTTGGGTTCTGTTGAAGGAGCATCCTCTGAAAGGTGCACAAGGCGACTTACTCAAGTGTGGCACTGTGGAGGCATCATCAGTGTCACCAAATCTGGTTTTGAGTGTCCTGCTCCGAGGAGGACACAGGCGTACTGCTAAGTATCCAGAAGGAAGCAGTGAGAAGAGATTAAGAAATGTGAGAAGGCGTCAAAAGAATTAAGTTTATTCAGTGCAACAAAAAGGAAACTATTGTGCAATGTAGCAGTCTGCCAACATGTAATAGTGGTTATTAAAGCCCCAGATTTCCATGGCAGCTTAATTTACTGATTTGCTAATTTGCCAGGATGATTTAGGCTGGATGTTGAGAATACAGCCTGTTATCATGAAGCTGTCGCAAGACCACCTAGGGAGGCTAGGAGGCCTTCCCCGGGAGTTGTTACAGATAAGATGGATGATGCACTGTCAGGGCAGAGCCCTAGGTCTGTTGTTGCACATTGCTTTAGTTTTGTAGTCCCCCAGGTTTGTGCTTTGTCAAACAGGGAGAAGAGAAGGGAGCAGTTGATCAGTCTGTCGGGGTGTGTGAAGGAAGGGGACAGGGATGGGAGGACCAGAGGAGATGGAGGTGGGGAGAGGAGGTGGACTGGACTGGATGGAAGAGGGCTTGTGGAGAGGGGAGAGACCCACACGCAGCAATGAGATGAGTGTTGAGATGGTCAGTAGGTATGAAGGATCTGTCCTCTCCTCAACTCCATGTTTCACTTCCCTGGAGTCAGCAGATAAATGGAGAAAATTGTGGCCAAAATGTGCAGTGTCACCCCTCTCCAGTGGCTGGTCCATAGGAGGAGAGCCTGGTGCCAGTGCTGGTTGCTGGTCAAGTGAAGCAGTAGAATGATCCTTCATGGCTCAGAACTGCTGGACCTTATTGGTAGCCCAAGGCGGGAGGATCATTATAACAACAGGCTCCAATTTATTTTCTTAGGAAATGACTTCTTTAACGAACCGCTCACCCTGAGGACTTGCCAAAATTCAGGTTGCCTTTGTGCACTGAAGTCCATTTGCTCCGTATGCGTACCTGTGTACATGCTGTGGGATGGCGATTATCGATCCCTGTTTTCCAAAGGGCCTGCAGAACAGCATGGGAAGCTTCCCGACAGCATGGAAATTTCAGAGCAAGTGGCTGAAGTGTTAAAAACAAATCAGAGAGGGGTCCAGTGGTGAAAAGTGGAACCTTAACGGGCTGTGCCCTTGCCCTCCCTCTTTAAAATGACTTGTGTAACTCTCTCTTGGTAAATGTTGCCCTGTAACTAGAGTAAACACGGGAGAAAACAGTCATAAAGGAGCCTGCCCTAAGCCTGGCATCAGTCTGGAGGGTGACATACACATACCCACTGGGTCAGGGCTTTGGGCTGGTCTCCGTGAGGCCCTTTCTCACACCCACCAGCATCCTGTGTCTGCCCCGATGCTCAAAGCCAGGGCTCGAAAGGTCTAGGAGGAAATAGCATCAGACGGTCAACCTCGGAGTGAATTCATCGCTGTGCAAACAGCTCGCCCTGGGTTTAGCTGTCTGTTCTGTGCATTGCTGTGTCAGCCGGAGTCCACGGTTCATGCTGCAGGGAGTTGGAATAAGGAAAAGAAACAGAAATTCAAACCAGGCTGGGATTACTGTTTGGCCTTTACTATTACTCATGCTTTGAAATCTGTAGCGGGAAGGTGTTTATAGAACTATTGTGGCAGGGTTTTTTGTCCTACACTTAATTTCTCTGGGTGCTGCAGTTCCGATGCCTTTTTCTCCCAAGCGCTGCTAATCCTGGGCTCGAGGCAGTCATTTCCCAGCTCAGTCACAGGATTCACGGATGTTAGCGAGAGGAGCAGTAACGTGGATGCCAAGCCAAATTCCCGACTCAGCGCAAAGATGCTGCTCCCAGGTTTGGCTCGGTGCGAGCCTGCCAGGACGAGGCAGATGAAGGCGCCCGCGCCGCCCCCACGGCTTCCTGTGGCTGCAGGGCTTGTGCTAGCCCTCAGTGATCTGTAGACATGGTGAGTTACTTCTCCTCCCCTGTGCCTTCCCCTTCTGCCACTACAGGCCATGTTTTTTAGAGGAAAGATTGCTGCGTGTAGCCCAGATACTCTGGTTTTTTCATCATTTCCCAATTTCCTCTAATAAAACTTCTGGATTTGCCATCCTCCCAATATCAGCTGCAAAGGAAGTTTATCCCTCAGCTTTGTCACACTCATTTAAAAAGCATCAAGAGTTACCTGCAATTCTATTTCCCATCTTCGAGTACTGTTGCCTTGAAGGCAGAGCTGTGTATATATTCCTGCCATAATCTTGAGATGGATGCAGATTAAAGACAAGTGTTTAATAATTACAAATCTTCTGCAATGGTTACTTTTGGCTTGCTTCAGACAAAGGGATTCACTCGTACAAATTATTTAACATCAGCTTATTAAAGTAGCTTTTTGAGGCCTTTTTTAGGATCAGGACTCCATGATTTCACAAGTTTGTAAAACGCAGAGCTAAAGGTTTTCCAGTATAGAAAATCCTGGTTTTGGAGTTCTCTTCTCGTGGTTAGATACATTCATTTTTTATGCGGTCATGAAAGTATGGATCCATAAAATAATGTATATTTAAGACTGTTACTGTGGCAAAGTAATGCTGGCATTGAGTATTGTACCTTGGGAAGGAAAATGCTGTTTTTGAATGGCTCACTCTCCTGTTTCGTATGGATTCTTTTATTTGGGTTTAAAATCTCTTAAAGTTTTGTGGTGTAACTGTTGTATGGTAGACATGGTTACTGCACACTGAATTCCTGCTCTAAATACAGAGAAAATGAAGATCATAAGATGGAAGACCAAATGTGGACTTTCTGATAGAGACTGCATTATTATGACAAATGGATGCTTTGGTGTTTCGCATCACTGGGTTTTTATCTTTCTGAAGGAACGTGTCCAGTGCCATCCTGATATTTTGGAAGCTGAAGTTGGCACCCTACAATGTAAAGAAGCTGGCATTTACATTTTTCTGTAGACTTATTTTTTGCAGTTTGCTGCTAGTTACATTGCCTTAGAGGAGAACCTCCCTAGCCAAGAATTGCTAATATAAGAAATAGGTTTTTAATTATATTGCCGTGCATTTGTTCTGGGGTTGTATAAGTAGTCATGGACTTGTGCTTCAGTTCTTGTACCATCCTATACTAATTGCTATTGTGGCAGGGTTTTTTTCAGTCTAGTTTTTCAGGATTTGGGAAAGCTTTTGGGACAGTTTGTGCCAAATCCAGGAAGTCTCCTGGAAGTGAAGCTGCAGCGAGAAGTGAGACGGCAAGGGAGAAAGCCCCGGGTACCGCCGGGTCGTGGCTTCAGCAGCAACAGCTGCTGGTGGGCACTGCGGCTCCTCCTCCGCTGTAGCAGCACAAGGCCACATTCAAAAGTGAAGGGAGAACTGGGCAAAGCTTTCATTCTGGGTTTAGAGCAGTGTCTGCCATTTGGGGAGCTCTGGACAATAACCATACTCATGGGGAATGGCTTACTTCCAAATTTTACTCTGATGGAAGAGCCACAAATGAGATGTGGGATTTAGAAGGTGAAGTTCAACAGGTTGAGACTGTGGGAATGACAGTGAAAACTTTTAAGATGTGAAAACAGTTAATTCTGAGTAGTTTACTATAGGAATTAGCCCTCCATTGCTTCACGTATTTCCATCGGTACTGGATGTCCTATGAGTGATACACTGCAGCACTAAATAAACTGCTGAGCCGGTGCTAGAACTGCTGTGGGGTTACATTGCCTGGCCTGCGGGATACTGGAGGTTTGTGTGGACTTGGTGTTTGTGTGATACCTCCTGTCTTTACCATCCGCACTAAAGGATGAAACCTAGCAGTGCAATCTGAGAGCCCTCGGCAGGGACAGCTGTCTGAGAGATGAGCAGGACCCTTGGCCGCTGATGAATACCACCAGGCTCTAGTGGTACCCAGGCATGGATGGCATTTCGGACTTAATCTTCCAGCAAAGGATGAAAAGAGTGGTGTGAGTAAGAAGAAAAAAGTAAAGGGCAAAGGAGAGTGGGTTATTTTAGAGCTCGAGTGCAGATTAGAAAGAATACTCCTGAAACATTCCCATTCATGCGGTGTGAATCGTTAGGAAAATGCATTTGGCGTTTTACCCAGTTCTGTTAGAACTCTTTCCATGGAAACATGGAATCAAAATGCATTTAGCCTTGAGGTGGTCACATAGACTCACCTTTCTGTTACTGTTTTCAGTCTTCCCTCTCTCACCTTTTTTAGGTGGTCCCTCTCCCTTATTATACCGTTTTCATGCAAAGGTGCCAGATGTTTTCTCTCCAGCATCTCTGCTGTTACTGCCTGGTGTCATATGCACATCCTGGTGTGGCCCAGCTGCGTTGCGCAATGTTTCTGGGATCAAACTGCTGTTAAAACATCAGATGAGATAAAAGCCTGCATGATAACTAAATACTTGCCTTGCTTATCATTTGCCTGCATCCTTGCTCATCCTTGACTGCTCTCTGCTTTTCTCAGAGACATCTTTCCTGCTGCTTTTTGACTGGTCTGCACTGTACAGAGCAGTGGTATGGGGCAATTTGGCAGTGATGGAGAGGGCTTGAAGCCTCGGGACTGTGAAACAAGAATAGACGGTTAGTGTTGCAGCAGGTGATTAAAATACCTTAGTCTATACAGAAGGACTGAGCGATTTGGTATCTGAACATATGATATCTAAAATAAAAACCCTTGACTGGTATGAAAGGGTGTGGGTTTGGCTGGGCAGAAACAGCTGCAGGTCAGAATTTCACACCCAGGGGACAGCGATGCAGTGGTGTTGTGTTTGGCCGTGGTCAGCCATAGCTGTCCTTGCTGTCACGGTAGCAAATCCATCAAAACTTTCAAGGAAGGTAAACGTCTGAATATTGGTAGAAGACTTGTTTTAGTCATTGTTCACACCGAAGAAAAGGTGATGTCTCCAAATGCAGATCCTTTAAGAATTGTGGACAGTAACACCTTTTTTGTGGGGACTCCAGAGCAGGTAGGCTTAAGGGGTACGAGGAGAATTTCTTCTCACTGCCGCTTACCTCCTTCCTTTGTTGCTTTTACTCCTGTGGTCTGTGTTTTGGACTTCTGCTTTGGAATAACCCCAGCATGGAGGCTGTAACAAGACTGTGACAGTTTTGCAGTGGTTTAATAACGTGTACTTGATCAGCTGAACTGGAATTAGCGGATGGGAGCAAACTCTACACCAGGCTTTCTTTTGCATTTGGTCTCTTGCAGCTGACAAGGCTCTTCTCCTCCCACCTTCTCATTCTGTTTCACTTATGCATTAAATTTTTGCCTAAATAAGCAGGTATTTGGTGTAGCTAACTTTCTGATTTTGTCTTAAGTAGTGGTGAACTTGCTCCCTCTCTTCTTGCTTACTGTGTTTATCACCGTGGTGCCAGTGATGTACTTACTGAAAATGGAGGTGTAGCTGTGCCCAGGAGGCTAGTCCAAAAGATAGAGCCAATATTTCTGGGTTATCTTGTTTGCTTTCTCTTCTGTTTGTGTGGTTGGAGTCAGGAATTGCTGCTAGCCTGTGTTTAACCTGAGTTACGCTGCTCTCCTTTCAGATCTGCACAAGGACCAGTGCTTGGCTTATGGTTTTCTCAGCCTCATTAGACATTACTTCCCCCTAAAGACTTCGCCTTGATGTACATATACCTTGATAACGTTACAGCCATGATAATAGTAATTTCACCTCATTTATGCTCTTGGTTATTTGGGGACATATTCTTACCTGTGGGAAGTACAGCACCTTTATCAAATACTGCGTGCCTCCCTGTCCCGAAGCATTTCCACCTTCTCTACTGCAAACACCAATGCTGTGGTGCTGGGTCTGCGTATCTCATGCACCAACTGAGTACCTTCTGCCTTTTATACGCTGTCCTTCCAGCTGGGGAGATAAGAGGCAGGAACGTGAAGCCTCACCCTTGCTAACTGAGCCCTGGTACTGGGTCTGCTTAGCATCAAGTGACTTGTTTTTCTTCTGTCTGAGACTGTACTGACCTCCATAAATCACCAGAAGATCAGGATCCTGACTTGCTCGACACTGAACTCTTGCTTGGTTTCCTAACACAGCTGGACACATTAACTGCCTAAAAGTGGCTGGGAGGGATTTTCTTTCCAAAACGCACATATTCCAAGGTTGGAGGTGCAGTCCTCTGAAACACTGGTTTCGATCTGGGATCTTGTGCTTGGCAATGTAGAAATCTCTTCTGCCCCTCCAAAATATTACACTGCGGATCGTGCTGATTCTTACCAAAGGCATGGACAGGGGTGGGCTGTTGGAGTCTGCTGAGATTAAAGAAGTGTTTCTTGGTGTTTTGTTCCACTGTAATTTTGATTTTTAACTCACCGACCATAACCAGGTGAGGAAATGCATTGCCCATGAGGAGGTGGACAAGTCTTTACTTCAAATGCCTGCATGTGAGGGGTGAAAAGAAGAGCAGTAGTGTATCTATTTGAGCCTTTTAAAAGAGAAGGAGGGTTGCTTATGCCATTTCCAAATAATCCTACCTGCAGATGCCCCAACAGAGGTGTTGACTGTAAAGATTGGGGTCTCACAGTGTTACAAATGGAAGAGGAAAGAGATACCTTTGCTCCCCACTGAAATGGGTTTAGGGCATTTTGCAAAATCTAGTTTTAATTACATTTTGGGGAGGCGTGGAGAGAAACCTCTAAAGGCTTTTTTGTGCATAGCTGAGTATTTGGGGGACAGCATTCGATTTGCTTATCAAGACTTGTTTATTATTTGTGTTTGGGGAAGCTGAGGTTTACTTCGTATGTTGTAAACGATG
Source organism: Mesitornis unicolor (assembly GCF_000695765.1). Classification (NCBI taxonomy): domain Eukaryota; kingdom Metazoa; phylum Chordata; class Aves; order Mesitornithiformes; family Mesitornithidae; genus Mesitornis; species Mesitornis unicolor. Next base: position 122,077 of record NW_010164236.1, read on the forward strand.
CAAAAGGCACCCAGAAGAGTGTGGGTAAATCCTCTGCCTTTGTTATAAATCTGAGTATATAGACTAAATAAATAACTTCTTTCTGGGCTTAAAATCCTTACAGTGCACCAGACAACAAAAATTTGCGTCTTGGAGTAGCTCCTAGAATTCTTTAATGCTGAAATATCTCCTCTGCTTGCAAACCTGGGGCTCTCCTTCCTTTAGATAAACGGTTTCTGTTTAAACTGGCTTTTCTTGCCGCTGTTCTTTTGGGCAAAGTTTGGCACAGTTCAGTCAGTACCGACGGTGACACAAGGAGTACGTGGCAGGGAAATAAGGAGTTTTGAAGGTAAGATTAAACAAGTCCTCTCTGTTGAAAAGAGCAAGGGGGAGAAAACCAAATCTGTGCTCAGAGTATTGCCTTTCTCTGGCTCTCGACAGCTTGAGTATACACTAAAAAAATTATTTTTAGAGCACTTTAAAAGCTTTATAAATTGTTTTCCCCTCCTTCGAGAAAACAGACTTTATATAGAAATATATTGTTACAAGTAACTGCTGAATTAAATGTTTAAAAATAGGAAATTTTCATTGAGTTTGTTGGGGTTTTTTAGGTAAGCATTAGTCTCCCAAGAGAAGTACGTTCTGTTTTTATGCGTGCCTTATTACGAGCAATGGGTGCTCGCTCTCTGGAAAGCAGCGCTGTCTGGCACTTTGAATACCTTTTGGCAGGTTGGCTCCTAAAATAGGTGTGCGTTACCTTTTACGGAGGATGTCAACAGATGTCTGGGTCCCGGTGCTGGAATAGCAGGAGGAGAGGTGAGACAGACCTGGGGCTTCTTGTGGAGCACTGCTGGAAGTGGAATGGGGAGCCAGGGTTTCAGCTCCCTTGTGTGGGGCAGAAAGCAGCTGTAGCAGGGGTTATTTCAAGCCAAAATTTAGGTGAATGAGTTAGATAACACAGGTGTCCATTTGGAACTGTATTTCCTTTATTTCTTGTCTGAGCATAGTGAGCAAGACCAGACTTGGGGGACATTCAGACTGTATTTGTCCTCAGCCCCTAAGGCAGGGGAGGGAACGAGGCGCTGTCAGCAGCCGCTAAAGAGAGACCAAAGTCAGGAAAGGAGCCCAACTAATATTTTCTTCCAGTCTTACTGATTGACCTAGCCAAAAAAAGCATAAAATAACAACAGCTGTTGAAAAAAACCAAAAACCTCTAAATTGTGTGCCTGTACCGACAGATGTTTCCATAAGCCATTGATTTTTAGGTTGTCCCAGCTTAAATACAGTACGGGGGCGAAAAGGTTCAAAAGGGTGAAATATATCTAGGAGAGATTTCTTTGCTTAGGAGAACTTTATAAGCTGTCAGTGAAGCTGTAAACAAAGTTGCGCCAAAATATATAGCAGCTTTTAGTTTAAATTGTGTCTTTTTGCTTGTTACTGGCTGCGTGGGTTAACAAAGAAAATATTTTTCTTTCAATAGCTTTCAGATCTTTTGCTGGGTATTTTTTCTTATGCGTCTGCATTAAATAAGCCCATTTAACAAAACCTGATCCTCTTATAAACATGGAATAATGACAGTATCCCACATATGGTTTTCATTAATTTCTGCATGTTTTGAAGTTGTCTTTTTTTCTCTGAAAGGGTAACTTCAGAAACAGCAGAGATTAATGCTACGTAATAGCCAAAATGACTAGCTGAGCCGTCAGCAATTCTAACTTGGGATAGAAGGGGTTTCTGGTTAAATTATTTAACCATTGCATAACAAAAAGGGTGTTTTTTTCTATACAGAACGATGCTGCGTAATCCGTACTCCTCCCAGTTGCTGTTACTGGTTTGCTTTGATTGAACTGGCATCAGCTCTGCTGATTATCTGCAAGCTTGCTGGCTTCTGGGTCTTGTAAATGTTTTGGATTTTGGCCTCAAGAGAGAAGCTGCAGAACATTTCACCCTTTCTTCTAAAGAAAACAAAACCAACCTTCTCCTTATAGTCACTGGCCAGAAATTTTAGATGCTCCATTATCCTTCTCTGCAGCATGGGGACCTCTGCAGCTCCTGGGATAGCCCCAATCAGGAGGATAAGTCAGGGAGATTGCAAAGCTTCCAGATATGATAAATGTTGGTTTTTTGACATTTTTTGCATCATTTATCATTGTCCGTAGGCTTAAATGTGTTTGTTTATCTCTTGATTAGAGCTGTTAAATGTGTGGAAGTGCAGCAGCTGTGGCAGGTGGGGGATGAGAGAGGAGAGCACAAAACTCCTGTAGGTAAAGTTTTCCTAAACCACCTGCATTGACCCAAAATTCCCAGTGTTTGCAGGGACATTTCTTACATTTAACTGAGCGGAGAGAAATGGGAGCAGGGTTTGGATCCATTATTCCAGTTAGGAATTATCCCTGCAGGAAGAAATGTTCCTGTAAAGGGATCTTTGAAAAGCTGGTAGAGGAAATGTAGCATATGTTGGTTTATAACCTTAGGAATAAATATTTTATTATTTTTCTGGAGCAGTGTCAACAGTTGAGAAAATTCCTCACTAATGACGATGCTTCCACATATCTGGCTGCTAATTATACATATGGTTTGTGTCATGACATTCCTTGAGGAATATTTTCTGAAATTGGGCTAAAGAGGAAAACGTATTGAACTTGTATTGGTATAGCAGTCCTTAACGATGGCTTTGCAGACTCAGTGAATCCTTACCCTTGCATATATGTCTTTAGACCAGAGGGATAAAAGCAGGGTAAAAATCGGTAAAAACAGGTTTCTTCCACAGAGTCAACATTCTTTCCTGGGCTCTTGAGCTGTAAAGACACATTTGTTTAATATTCTTTACAGAGGACTACCAGGGAAACGGGTAAAACAGCGAGCAAAATGAATACTCACGTGGTCCTAGAGCAGACCTCCCAGGCAGGAGCTGCAATCCAAATGCCTCCTCTCAAAGTTTGCGTTGGATTTTATTTCAAGTTTCCAAATGCATGGAGAGAGGGCATGAAAATATTGGTTGGATGGGAGTGGAGGTAGGAGGGTGAGCTGGGGAGTCTGTTACTGCTGGGGAGAGGGGGGCTTGGCTGCGCTCAGAGCATCTCAGTTACTGCTGGGGTTTGAGATCCTCCTCCCCACAAAGCAAACAGAGAAATGGAAAGGGCAAAACAAATCCCACGGTGTTTTCAATCCCCTGCCTTCATTAGCAGCCAAGCAAAAAAATTACCTTGGAAATATGATGGGTGCCTTTCCCACCATTTCCCCTCCCAGATTTTCAAGCTCCAAGATGAAACAAGAGATAATGTTTTCCCTTTTGACAGAGTGCCCGGCCTGGACAATACTCTGGGTCGTGTGGGCCTCCCAAGGGCCGAGTCCTAGGGACTTCAATTAAAAAGGGAAAGAAGAAAAAAAGAGGGAAGCTGAATCATTTTCTGGCATGATTTATTCATTTGAATGACCCTTCTCTGTTTTTCAGTTAGATTACAGTGCCTGAAACTGGGGACATAAAAGAATGGTAAAAATTGAATAATTTCCTCAGTTCAAGATGTGTCATTTTTATATTGTCTATTAATTTTACTCGCTGATGCCATACGTCATTTTGTTGGGCTTTATCCGCCAATTCATCTATGTAATCTGCTATCCTGTCTCTGTTTTTAGCTAAACACATGAGTTTTTTAGCTAGAAGCATCCACCAGGCGTATCCTGGAACCGATGTCACGTTGTGCCTACAGCAACGGGTATCAGGCCGTTATTTTGGAAGATGAGGTGGTGTTTCCTGCACACTGCAAATGGGAGATGGTCTGTTTTCCTGCACAAAAACTTCTCCTAATTTTTAACCTTATACCTTGAACTATAAGGCTTTACTATTTCTGGAATTTGTTATTAAGGGATAAGGAACACAGGTTTTTATTTGTGTAAATCAATACTTTCTTATTTCCTGTATCTATCCCAGTGATTTCAGAACATGCTTTTTTATTATAGGTAGTATAAAAATGAAAAATTCTGTTGAGTTTTTCATTTGTGAACTTTATAGATAATGAAACATTCCCTTTTTTCTTGCATTTGAGACAGATGTAATGATCTTCTTAATTCCTCTTTAGGACGAGTTACTGTACATTGCTTGTTTGGGTATTGTGTAGATTGAGCGGGCTTCATCATGTATTTGGTGGATAGCCTGTGCAAACCAATTTCAAGTGGCTTGCATAAAGTTTACAATGGTTTGAAAACTACAAATGCAATTCACTATTTTTAATACTTTTATACCGTTATCTTTTCCAACTCCAGAAATCGTAATCCTGCCTTGCAAATAGGAGGGCTTGAATCACCATAATTAGCAAAGATAATTGCTTGTTTTGTGCATGTGAAATTTGCATGTTCATTACAAGCAACTGAAAAACATGAAGGGAAATTTAAGCTTTGTTAACATGACCAGCTTCAGTGCTGGATGGGGTCAAAAAAGTGAATGTAATTTGTGGTGACCCCCTTTGGCAGCAGCGATACCAAAGCACTATCTCCCATCCAGAGACTTGCTTGAGAACTGCGTTATTCATTATGAAATATGACAGTATCTTTGCCTTTTACTGTCTGTAGATAATTAGACCCCATGCCCTGATGGGAAGTGCCTGAGTGTGGGAGCATATGGCATCCCGGAGGACACAGGGGTTGTGTAGCACAGGTTGCTTCTGGAGGTCGTAGCTCAGGTGCTCTTTGGCAGCCTGTTCTGGGGACTCTTCCCACTTTTTACAGGTTATTTTTCCCACTTTTCCCACTTTATCCACATGTGTTTTCCCTTCCCTGTTTTCAGGATGCTGGAATTCACAGGGTGAAACAACACATCCAGTGTTTGACAGCGAGAAGGATTTCTCTCAACTCCCATAACGTGCTAAATAAATATCTGTGGCGTGGTCCAAGATCCCACAGCACTTCAGCCAGCCAGACATCTTGATTTGCAGTTATTTTTGGTAAAGGCAGAAGTAGATGTTGCAGACTGATGTAGAGTCAGCTGAGGGGTTGCTAATCTCTTGCGTGGGATGTGTTTCTGCTGTAGCCATTTGGGAGGAGTAAGATGGGCAGTTGACTTCCTCTGGAAGGATGTTCAGGCATGCTCTGTGGCAGACCAAAGCTTCGGCGTTTTTCCGAAGGTTATGTGGACAATAGAAATTCCTGAGAAATGTGCACCACGTTTCTGAAAAAAATACGAGAAAAGGGAAGGTCAGGAAATGGCTGAAGGTCTCTCAAGGTGTTTTTGTGTTTTCTCAAAACACGCACTGCATGTTTCTGTATGTCTGATAGCTTTCCAAGCCCTCCTTGTTCCTCCTTCGTGGTTCTTCAGCTGTTTATTAAGTGGTTGTGTCTTTGAGTTTGAATGCAGGCAGCAGCTCTACAGTGGTGTATTTGGATGTAAAATTCAGCTCAGTCCTGTGGTCCCAAAGCACAGTATCGCTCTGTGGGGAAATGTCACTCTCCAGACCTTTGCCTGAAGATCTGAATGATTTAATTAAGGACGTTTGAGGAGAGTGGAGGCTGCCCAGGCTGGAGAGTAAAACTTGTGTTGATACTGTAGGTGATTTTCCCAAAGGATTACATCGAGCTGGTCAATGCCAAGGTGTTTGAGGACCAGGATTTTGACAGTTTGCTTGCATCACTGAGCTTTCCCGTTACAGCAGTGCGGTCCCTGCCACGGATGGGATCTCTGTGACATCTGATCACAGGGGACTGTCCATGTCCCTGACTCCTTTCTGTGCCTTACCTCGTAGAGGAGTCCAAAATCTCAACCAGCCTTTTGGGGCCACCTCATGACGAGGATGCTGCTTGGTGGGACGCTGGTGGGTCGTGCTGTGGCCGGAGGGACGTGGCCAAAGTGCCACTGCAGGGATGCAGATGGACAGGCAGGGTGAGAGCGAGTCAGTCACAAAACTCCTCTGTCTTGCAATGCTCCTGGCAAAACGAGAAATGCATTATCTAACATCCAGGGCTCTTTACCAAGGTCTGTGCTGTAAGTTCAGCAACTGCCTGGTCTTCTTCAAAATCCACATCTGAGCATCTGTCTTGATCTCCCCTCACGTGGGTGCTGCGCTGCCTCCCAGCAGACACCATGGATGTGCGCTGCCTTCCAGTTTGGATGCTCTTGTCTTCCAGGCTTTGCAGCATTCGAGTGCAGATTTCCTTTGCCTTACTTAGTTTCAGGAAAAAAAGGGGTTTGTTTTGTCTATCCTTGCAAGTGCTAAAAAACTTTTAAAACCCTTTCCAAAAAGCTGATTTCTTTTAAGAAACGAGCAATTGAAATTGCTACTCTTCTCTCCTCCTGTCTGACGAATTTATTATCGCCTGTGTTTAGTGCCCAGAAGTGGGTTTTGACTTGCTTAAGACAGGGAGAACTTTCTTCCTTTCATCTACTGCTCCATTAGTTCCTATTGGAGCCGCAGTTTAAAAAGTTAATACGCCTGAGTATTTCTGCAGATTGCATCATTTTCAGTGTTTCATAACGATATGGCAGAAGTAATTTGAAACAGATAACAATAGTGTAGTCTGTTTCAGAATAATCATGATTTCCTTGTCATTAAGAGGTCTGTTAGCGGGTGGAGGAGGAGGAGTTTTATCTGGATGAGTTACAGATCATATGGTGCGATCGGGCGCCTTTCCCCCCCTTCCCTTTTCCTTCCCGTGAAATTCGCAGTGCTGGACTTTGGTTTGGATATGAAAGGATTGGATAGTTTCAAACTCCTGTCTGCACAGAGCAGCTCAGCGCTTCCAGATGGTTTTAATAAGGAGCCCAGAACTGTCGCATCAGCAGCCGATGGCCCGGGCTGCAGCTCGCATCGCTGCTCCACTTTGAGCAACTCGTGGAAATTTAAAAAAAAAAAAAAAGACTTATTAACTCATTGGAGTAGGATTTTTGTTACTTAATCTTTATCCTCTGATTGTCTGGTGCATTGTGTTTTCTGATAGTAAATACTATATACTGTGTAAACATGCATATGGGATGCAAGGGACTGCCCTACTGAATGGATAAAAGAGACTGGAAACTTTTCTTCTGCCTCGTCTGGGCTGAGGCTGCATTCTGCGTCTGTGTACGGCTGTGTGCAAGGCAAGATTTCCAGCTTGAAACAATGCAGCAAAAGCCCCACCTAATGTGGGAAGGGAGTGATGGTCTCCCAAGGGGGGAGCGTGTCTGGCACATTATCTTCTCCTTGTTTATATTGCGTTTCTCCCCACCCCCTTCAACAGCAGAGTCTGGAAGTGAAGATGAAATGGACTTTGGGTGTCTGTAGTCGTCACCGGCCGCCTGATCTTGGCTGTGAGTCAGGAACATAACCACAGGAAGACTCTTGGAACAAATGAGGGATTTGGAAGCTTACATTTGAGAAGAAAAAGAGAAGAGAGAGAGGGGGATATTTTTTGCGGGTTTGTTTGTTTGTTTGTGTTGATTATTTCCCTCTGTGGCTGAAGGCATAGAGGAGTCCAAAGGGATCAGTTGGCAATCTTTACTAGATCAAGACACATAATTACAGAGGAAGGCAGGTCATCATCTTGATTCACAGGTAGGGCATGGATGTGTACTGAGTCCTAGGACAGGTCCTTGTGCCCAGAGTCACCCTGCCTGGCGCTGGCCAGCTCTCTCCACCTCCCTGCGCCTTGCACCTGAATTTTATGTTCCCTCCTGCCCCATGAAGGCACGTGTTGGGTTACCTGTGGCTTGAGGCCATACCAAGATTTTTGTGGATAGCTCGGAAAAATTGGCCTCCTCTTTCTAACTTCATACTGTGAAGGTTGCACATCTCCCAGTGCGTCTCCCACCTCTTTTGGCTAGAGATATTTCTCCTTACCTGTAAGAAGGATGAGATAACGTGAGCTGTAAAAGACTTGGTGTCAATGCAGCTCCAAGTCAGACCTATGGCACTGTCACAGTGGTGATGCTCACACCTCAGTCTCCTCTGCAAGGTGGGCATTGCTCGAGCCCTGACCCTGAATCTCTTCCTGGTTGCCAGAGAGGTTCTGTAATTCAAAGGTTGAAGCCCATTAAGTGGAGCGCTTTGACAGAGCTGTGCAGATGTCGTTTGGATAAACCTCAGCTTTATATACCAGCAGCCATCATTACATTGATGTGAAAACAAACTTAACTGCTCTATCAGTTAAAAAAATATGGGTGCTCCATAATGAAACATTAGAGCATCATCGAAGTACAGCAACTGCAGCAAATTCCTTTACCTGAACTGAATTCACACACTTTGTTTATAGGTTCCTGCCTTGTAAATTTAGATTTGAGGAAATCCCTGCCTTTTATGGTAGTGTTTGAAGGGCTGGAATGCTGTCACAGCCATTTCTGATTCCTCATCTCGACAGGCACATGATTGCTGGGATTCGTTACTTGTGGAGAAAACTGGTGGCTCCAGAAAGTCCCCAAAGCACTACCACATTTTGTGTGTGTACTAATACTGAAAGCAGAAGCTCTTGTTGTTGAGGAGAAGGGAGTCATTGGCTGTGATCTGGGGCAAGGGATTGTAGCTGAAAGAGAGCCTCATAGAGGAGATCCTCCTCAGTTCAGCTGGTGGTGTGGTGAAGATGAAGCTTTGGGTTGTGAGGGAGACACTGGAGCCTAATGAAAGCAGGGGGAGACACCTCGTGTTGACTAGGTAAGAGCATTCCTGTGTCATTTACTGGGAGGAGCTGGTCCACTGCGAGTGCCCAGCCTGTTCCAGTGCATGAGGACATGATCATGGTGCGGTGCCCGAAAGCAGCCCTTTGGTTGATGCCACTGAGCCATGGTGTAGTCTTGGGAAAAGTCACCCTTCTCGGCTTGCTTAGAGTCTGCTAAGTTTAGAGGGTGATTATGCTTTTGTGTAATCCGGCTGTGGATTGGGGATGTCATATCCAGGAGAAGCCGAAATAGTACTTGGTGTTTCAGTGTTTTTTACCAAGTAGGCACGGAGAGAAGTCAGTTCCTGTGTTACTCACAAGCAGGCTGCTGGTGCAATGTTTTTGGGTGGCCAGAGGCCTGGGTAGCACTGAAAAGAGAGGAGCTGGAGTGTCTGCTCTCTGTAGATGGATTTAGACCTCCTTTGGAAGGCTCATCTTGCATGCAAATGCCAAAAACTCGGTTTTTATCCATTTCGGCAGGTTGCAGGTTTGAGTCGCCTTTGCCAGAACTTGAGCTGGTGGTTACAAAGCACCTCATAGAACCAGGGGACCAGGGCCACCCTCCAGGGCTGGATGAAAAGGCCTCCAAACCCTTCACAAAGCTCTGCGAGTGGAGCGGATCCCAGCAGCAGGAGGTGGGTCCGTTCCCCCGGCCCCGCTGAGGACGGCTTTTGGAGGCCTGCAATTAAATGCAGGGTTGATACACGCCGTTTCCGATATCTGTGTTTCCTGCTTTGCAGTACAGGATTAACAAATCCTATGTGTTCCACCTTTTCTGCCCAGAAAAGCAGCAAGTTCTGCTCACTGCAAACTCCCCACCACAGAAAACCCCCTTTCCCCTTTTCTTCTCTTCCCCCCCCCCATTAACCACCCCCATTCCCTTTTGAATCGGTGAATGAGAGAATGTCTAAAGCCAGGGAAGTATGGAAAGATTTCATCCCTGGAGAGGTCAGGGTGGGGTGGAAAGCGGAGGGGGCTGCGAGGGGGCAGTTTGAAAACAGGAAACCATGTGGCAGTGTGCACGCAGGGCCCAGCTGATGTGAATGAGCTATTGAGAGGGGAGAGACGCTCCCTCTGGCCCCGCATTGGAAAGATGAAAAAGCTTTAAGAGTTGGTTTGGGGTTTGGTTTTTTTGTGGGTTGTTTTTTTATTTTATTTTTAATAAGAAAAAAAGCTCTGGCTTTCAGGCTAGAATAAAGAGGGAAAATTGTATTTTCTGGAGAGCAAGTCACTGAAATCTTTTGCTCTGTGTGGCAAACAAAAAAAGTAACTGGCCGATTTCTTCTTTCTTTCGTTCTTTTTTTTCTTTTTGCACTGATTATATCATAAGTTTCCCTTCCTGTTTTGGGGAAGAGTTAAGCCTGAAACTGTCTTTCATTCACCTGGCCTGGGGGAGAGGGAAGAGGCTTTTTGCCTCTCCGAAAACACGTCCCTTTGCTTCTCAGGCTCTTTTTGGACCGAGCAAACACACGCCGAGTGCCTGCAGCCGGAGGTGGAAGAGGCTGGCAAAGAAAAGCTGCTTTTTCTTCCCCCTTCCGCCTCTTTTTTTTCCCCTCTCTCAAGCGATGAATCATGCTCCTACAACTGCAAAGAAATTTTGAAAGCTGGGAGAACACTGGTGCAGGACTAAAAAGGCAAGTAGTGACGTCCCAGCCCAAATCAGGAGGGAGTGGCTTTATTTCATTATTTTCTTTCCTTTTGCCCTGTGCTGTCATTAGAAATTTAAACTTAATGCAAAACCAAGCCCTTCTGCCTGGTGAACAGTGGACCGACCCGAAAGGAGGAAAGTGCCTTTTTTTGTTGTTTCTTTCGGTGCACGAGGGTGTGAAAGAACGAACACGTTGGTGGCAGTATTTACGTTGGATACGGTGATCGGCTGTTTTCTTTTCTTGCTGAATTAGACTCGTTGTGGCTGAGCCTACCTTCTACCTTCCCTCTCGGAGCGTTGGGATTCCTGCGGCACACATCTGGCTTTTGTTCTCTTTTTTGGGCAGGATTTTCATTCTGGTGCTTTTTTGGATATCAAAGTTGTCTGGAAAACATTTTTTATTATTATTATTACCGTAACAGGAAGGCTGATACCATTCTTAGCAGTTGCAAAAAAAATTATCCTATATGCATAAAGCTCTCTTCAAATATCTTCTGTTCGCTCGAAGTTCCTGCGTTGTCTGTATAAGCAAATCTGTTCTGAGAAGACTTTATCAGCTGGTCACACTCTGGGATTGTCCTTTTCCTGTTAAGAGAGAGGCTGCTGTGGTGTGCTGAGACACGGGGACTCCTGCGAGCACCTATGTGAGAGGTCTGGAGCGTGCTCGGCCGTGGTCAGCCTGGGGTTCATGCTGGGCTCTGCTCCTCCGCTCCCGGCTTTTTGGACAAAATGTACGAGCGCCACAGGCGGCGATACAGCCTGTGCGACATCTCCAAGGTGGACAGGACTGTAGATGTTGTGTTGTTAAAGGTATGATGCTTGTGTACACTTATTTTCTGGGTTCCTTTCCCCAGTGGCTCGATCTGTTCCCCTCTGTACCCCGAGGGGGAGCAGGTGGAAGAGCTCTTGCTCTGTAGCATGGAGATGGCTTTGGGTGCTACCAAACCATTTCATGCCAAATATCCTGCAGTTGGCATTTCATGCCAGATATCCCTGCAAGCAGATAATGTCTTGTGGCATGCAATCAGATACCGTTTTGGCACGCTTTCTCTGGCCATCTTCCCTCTGCTATTAAACGGTCCCCTCCTGTTTTTCCACCTTCACTGCTTGCAGGTGGGTTTTCTGTGTAAGGTGCCCTTTGGCAAAGGGTTGTCATTTCCCCTGGTTGCTTTTGGGATTGAAATGCTCATGTGGGTCCTCCTTTCCCTCTGTTTTTTGTTTGTGTTTGAAGGCTGTTGCAGTCGATTTTGCTGTTTGGGTGCGAGCTGTGTCTGGGGATGGGTTGGAGCGAGAGCCAGGAGTGGCTCTTGGCTAATTGTCCCAGCGTGTTCCTCCTCTAATCTAAAATTAGCAAGCGCTCCACCAAATGGCACGATGGCAGTCTGGGAATGTCCTGTCTCCCTAACAGCTTTTTGGAGCTTCAACAGTTTCTTGGCAAAGTGGATGGAAATCGGAAAGCAGCCAGAGGGACTGCAAAACACAGCCCAACTTTGGGATCTGAACTCCTGGAAGAGCACTTCCCTTCCCTCTCCCTTTTTTTCTCTCTTCTTAGCTGAGGCAGTGGGTTTCTGCTTGGTCCAGTGGTTTGCTTTTTTATGATTTTTGCTTCGTGCCCTCATTTCAGAATTGAGAACATAGCAAACTTTTATTTTCGGATAATTCTTGTTCTACTTCATCTGCACTAAAACAGACCTAGCACTTGTTAACTTGTACTGATTAGGAATAAAAATGTTTTCCTTTAATTCAAGATATCCTTTGTTTTTTGGTGAAAGAAATAACCATAACTTGCTTTCTCTACCAACTCAATTTTGTGGAGTTTTTTTGAACTCTCATGTTAATGACGCTGGTTGTGGGTTGAATCCCATGGTATTCAATCGCTAGACACTCTGAGTCATCTGAAAATGCAGACATATGCAATGTGAAATGACTGATTAGTAATTCTTGGGAGAAGACCTGGTACCCCTGAAGACCTCAGTTGCTAATATAAAAATCACAGTCTTTTTCTTTCTAAAGAATATCCCAATGCTTGTGTTGAAATGTAATTCACTGTAATTGTCTGACTTCAGTATTTCTGATGTCATCAGTTCCCTAAATTAGTTTTTGTTCGGCAAAGCTTAGATTTTTGTAACAAAACACGGCTCTTGTTAGTTCCCACTAGTATTTTCCTAATGGAGTTTCAAAGCCGTGGGTTACAGTGTCTGTTCCTGCAAATGACTCAGTGTCCATACATGTGTGCGCACGCATTGCTGCTCTGAACATGGGCTGTGCAGGCTGCAGATGTTTAAAGCAGGAGGCTGCTAGTGACAGCTGTAGCTACAGTCAACTTTAACTCGATTTTTTCAGTTGTTCTTCATGTTTTAGCTGGTTTCTGTAACATAACCAGTAAATGAAACTGATTTTTGATGCTGTGGGGATCCAGGCCAGCACTGGAGTGCGTCAGTGGCAGATCATCTCTTGACGTTAATGGGAGTTGGATCAGACCTTAACGAGGGAGCTGGGGGGGTGGGGTTTTTTCATGGGTTTGTTCTTAATTAAAATACTTAAATAATGCTGAACCTTATGTTGGTCACCATATTTTGGCGAGTTAAGAGGACAGGGCTTCTTAAGTGTCAAGTATTGAAAAGCAAGTAAATAGCCTTACAAGGAAAGCAAACCCAAATAGGAACCATTAAGAGAGTTTGTTCTGAATGAAATTTTAACGAGATACCTGCAAAGCCCCAGAGAGCTTTTAGTTTGGCCTACAGATCCGCTCTGACAAGCTGCCTTTTCTTTGACTGGTAGATGAATGTGTCCTTTGCTTCATTTTAAGACTGAGAGCTCAGTAACCATGACATAGGAAAGAAAAACAGCTGTTGGAGGAGGACAACTGGAGCAGGTTCTGAACAAAGAAGATCTTGTGTCATTTTGGTTACTAAATGTTTATAGACGGCATTTTATTTGCATTGATTGCAACCGTTCTTAGATACAGGCCCAAAAGAATTTTGATTCCTACTGCCGATGCTGCAATGCACGTGTCTTCTGAAGGGTCAGCGTGGTGGGGCTCACATTTTCCATGTTTAGGTTGTGCCTGAAATAGTGGCTTGTGGAGTTATGAAAAAAACCCCAAAACCCTCAGCAATTTTGAGGGCTGATGCACACAATTATTTTTAGCTGTAGCATTGTTCCTTCCTCTTGCCCACATAGGAAAAAGCAAGAGACAGCGGGTAAATCAGTGTCCTAACATTTATGTCAGAGGTAGGACTTCATCTTTACATCAGCAAGATGAGCTTGGTTACTGAGCGGAGCAGTTTGCCAGGGAAGCCTGGATAATGCAGAAATAGCATAAAAAATTGCCATCATCTTTCCTGCTGGGATCGCGTTGTGGCAGATGAGGGGGAAGGTGTGGGGCAGGCGGGATATCTGCTCGTCTGAACAGTTTGAGCTCTGAGCAGCTACGTGCAGGGTAAAGCAGTCTGCACTGCTATTCCAAGACCCAAAATGGGAAGTCTTAGTGTGCCCATGTGTGAGTTGGCAGCCCCATCTCATTTCTATGTTGTGCCTGCTACCACAAATATAGCTATCTAGGGACAGAATATGGATACCACACTGGCTGGCACCTTGCAAATACATGTGGAGTTAGGCAAGTGTTCAGTCTGGATGAACAGGCTGTGCTGTGCACAGTTAGAAAGTAAGAACTGGGAGAAAATAAGGGCTGGGCTTGCTTTGAGCATGGGAAACTGAGCCATTGAAACTGGAAATGTTTTGTAATTGTTCATTGCCTTTCACCTTTGTAGATGAATGCTCAGACTGTTAAGTGTAGGCAGAAGGTGTGAGTGTTTTTGTAACTGGGGAAGCGAGGTTTGATTTAGCTGCTCTTGGGGTGAAGTTTGTTGCTACCAGGACCCCAGTTCTGCTGGTGAAGGGCGACATCCCAATGCCAAGGGCTGGAAAGTGTTCATGAGGCCCACACTGCCTTTCCCAGCTGGGGCATTGCCAAGGGAAAAGTGCACTCTAGGAACTCAGCGTTGCTCTTGCACCACAAAGTGCTGATTTATTCAGTCATTTAAAATGTCCCGTGGTTGTAGGAGCCTCTTCTGCTGTAATCCTTTAGCATAGGTCTCTGTAGCGCTGCTCCCTTGTTGCTGTCAATGAGGTCACTTTGGACCTCCGTGAAATAATGGTGTCCTGGTACGGTGTCACCAGTTCTAGCAGAGGTGAAAGGCTTGATGTAGCATATTCACAGTGCTAGAACATAAATATCTGCAGAAATCCTTGCAGAAATGCAAGTGTTGTCCCTTTGTCCCTTGCGGCATACACTGAAGAATGATCTTCGTGTTCCTCATCTGCCTTGCAAAACCCTCACCTAAAGTTTAAGCCAAGAAAATACTCGGGGAGATTACAGATATTTTAAATTTAAAAAAAAAAAGATAAATCTGGAATTTGTAAGCAAATTAATGTTGTCTGGCGAGATGGTTGTCAAAGCAGTGACTTTTGCTTTTAATGTGAGTTTTGTGTATATGGAGTTTGTTTGCATCAAAAACCGTTGAAGAAAGGTGGTGGAAATTTCTTCCCCAGGTGCCCATCCCTCGTGCTCCCATTGAAAGAGGCTTAGAGGAGCTTGAAAGGTGTGTTTTGTGAAGGGGGCGATTCAACTGGTGCTTCAGTTTCTAGTTCAGGAATTAAAGGAGGTGACTGGATTATTCCATCAAAAATGGCATCATAAAGTTTTAAAGTTGCTCAGAAGAAGCATTGAATTCCAGTTACGTGTACAAATTTCTTCAGTGAAAACCATCCTACCAGAAATTTCCAGGAACAGGTGGTTTGTAGGGAAGAATTAAGATTTGCATTAAAATTTCAAAAAGAAATCATTGTATAATTTCAATCATTAAACAAATTAGTTATAATTGCATTTAAAGTACTGCTTGTTTTCTGCTGGTTTTGTTCTTCAATAGATAGTTTGAATCTCTCCTAGTTTAGTTATTGCTTGGTATGGTGTACAAGTACTTAATGATACACCGAGCAAGCTAGAATTACTGTGCTAAGTATTTTCCTATGTGCAGTGGTATCTGGTTTTAGCTGCAAGGTAGAATTTAGTCTGGAAGCTGGGGGGAAAAAATGGAGAGAAATGGAAACTTGTGAATTTAGGACAAAGTTAAAACAATATGGGGGGAAGATGAAACTCTTGAGATTTGCTAGGAAATTAAAGTTAAAATCATCTGGTTCCTTCTGCTCTGGAGTTGTTGATTTATGTTGCTACCAGTGGGGCTGACAAGTGCAGACTTTTAAAATAGCAGAAGATTTCCTGAGAGGTCAGTGTGTTTTCTTTGTTATGAAATGGAAGGCAAGAAGAGTTAAAATAAAACCACGGGGAGAGAAAAAGGACTTTTCCATGGTGGAAACGTAGGAGAGGTGCATGGGAGGCAGGCAGGGACTGGTCCCTGATGTGAGCGTAGCAGGCTCTGCCAGAAGCAGTCATTTTTGGGAGGTCTTCTGGGAAGGAGGTCCTGGTTTTTGTGTGCAGGCACTTGGAGGGGGGGGGGGTGTGTGAGAACTCCTTGTCTAGGATTGTCATGCAGGGAGAGAGGAAGGAATTGGGGCTGGGAGGATCACTCATCATTACTGCGTGGTGAAGGACATCCCAGCACCATCTGCCTTGCAGGTTGGCCAGCGCTGTCCTTTTCTTATGCAAAAAGGTTTCTGCATTAAGTCACTTCAAGTTTCAGATTAAATGTCTGGAGGAAGATGTCTCTGAGAGTCAGGAAATACATCCATGTGTCCCCAGAAAGAGCAGTCAAAACTGTCTGCTGCTTGCAGCTCCAGCTGGTGTCCTGAAGCCCTCTTTGGACACTGCAGTCTGCTCGGTTTCACAGGCAAACAGAAAATCCTTTGGGATTCAGTTTTTGGTGCCTGGGGATGTGCTTCCATGATTCATTCTGTGTCTGAGCTGCAGATAAAAACATTCAGGCTTCTGCATGGAAAAATAGCTCGTTCTCTCCTGGCGTTTTTACAAAAACTTTGTTCCCAGAGGCTGTTTCCTATTCTCTTCTGCCATCTGAACACCGCTGCATCCTCTGCTCCTGCCACAAAGGCTTGGGATGCCCAAAATCGATGGGCTATAATCAGTGTGGGCAAGGCAGAAAGTGCCTGGGGGTTTTATCGTCTTCTGTGGCCTGTGATCCTGTCACTGGACATCTCTCAGCAAACAGAGGCGAGGGGAAGAAGGGAGGAATAGTTTTGTTGCATAGGACACACAAGACATTGCAGATTTCTTTGCACTGGTGCATTCCTCAGCCCCTGATGTTCGGGTGCTTTTGTAATGATATTTTCTCTGCAGCCCTTAATGTCTGTACCTAGGTGCTCGTCCCAAATAAATAAGAGCAGAATTCAGTCGTTGAGGAGGGATCCCAGTGCTCACTCCTGAGCTATGGGGTTTGCGTCTTGAGTATCTGTGGACCACCCAGTTTCCTGCGAGCACGCAGTAAACCTCCCTCAAATCCTGTCTGGGCTCGTTTTGGCATAGGGAATACTTGTATGTAGTAGTGGTTTCCTTTGTTTGTATTTTGATGATGATTATTATTCTTGAATTAGGACTACTGAGATATAAATACACAGTTCCTAATGTTTTGGTTTGTACATAATCAGGTATATCTGAAACAGCACCTTAAACCTCAGTGTTACTCTCTCATTACTTTTTTTTAATAGAGAAAACCAGACATTTTCAATACTTGGCAAAGTCACAGGGCAGAGGAGAGAGCTGGCTGGGTAATGGGAAAAATACTCAAATCTTTTTTGAAAAAATGCCAATGTCTATAATGCATTTTCAGTGAATGACTCAATTGGTTCTATTAAAGGAAAAAATATAATGTTAATTCTACCTAATATAGTATATTCTAGTACCGATCAACTGATAGGCTTGAACCTCCTCATATTTTGCTTTCTTAGTGCTAAATATTGAACAGGATATTTAGTTATTGATTTCCATTAGTGGATATCAGTATAAATCAGAAGTAGTTCCCTTAAATTTGATGGAGATGCATTGATTTAGGAGTAAGGAGGATCAGGCTCAATATGATGAGGAAGGAGTTAGGTGCAAGCCAGTCAGAAGGAGGCAGAATTTGATTTTATATCTAAAATGGGTCGTTCCTTCATTTGTGTGGACTTGAGCACATTTGCATTTGTCCTCCTCTGGGTGTTCAGGCTCAAGGTTTGCCTTTAATAAAATGTAAAGTAGTGCAGTGTAAAAGAGACTTTGTTTTGTCTAGAGAGAAAAGAATATTGACGTGATGCTTATCACAGTCATAATGTGATATTTATTGACTTTACAGCTCTTTTAAGACTTAAAAAGTATGTATATATAAGAAAAATAGCCTGTAAAACTGCACAGAGGTGGGTGGGGATGTCCAAGCAGGCGATGTGCACTGAGGTCTCCCTGAGACCTGACTCTGGTAGAGCATGAGGTCTCCTTCACCTCTTCTGGGAGACTCCTGCTCATTTTTCCCCTCTCAGCTCTTCTCTGCTCCTACCCTGTCGCCCCAGCAAAAGCTGCTGACTGGGGAAGGTCACGGCATCCTCGCTGCTGGGGGATGTTAAGGTCGTGATGGATTAGGACCTCTCAGGTTATAGTTGAGCCTGACTTGGAGCAGCAGTAAGGGACAAGCTGACCTGTCAAAGGCCTTTCCAACCCCATTCTGTCATCGCAGAAGCATGGAGGAGGACAAAAGCTAAGGAAGAAAAATGTGCTGTAGGAAGCAGCTGACAGGTCTGGGGGAGCAGAGCGATGACTCTGCAGTGAGGTGAGCGGAGGTGCTGGCAGGGGCCCCTCCATTGGGGGTGCAGCCAGACCGGTGAGGAGCATCAGCCAACGATTGCAAATAACAAGTCCCATGATCTCAGCGAGAAAGGGAAGAAGACGTGGGTCAGTAGACAAAACAACATGTCAGGTCAAGGGTAGGAGAATTTTGGGTTTTCTTTCTTTAAAAAAAAAAAAAAAAAGGGGGGGGGGGGAAGCATCACATGAGAGAAAGGACTGAGAATCCGGCAAGGGACTGCAAAAATGGAGCCAGGACCATGGAGGAGATTTGAAGATGGGTCAGAAGCAAAAAGTAAATAGTAAAAATTTCCTATTTGATAGAGAGAGGGAAAAGGAAATACTTTGAGGAGAGAAAAGGAAAACCAGACAGGAGAAATAGTTGATATGTAAAATCAAAATGATCTATTTCAGTAACACTTTTTCTTCACAACGTAACACGTGAGATCCTGTGTATTCTGGCAGGTCTGAGGGGAAACAACCTGTAGATTTTGTAACATGGGACATAGGATCATAGAGTGGTTTGGGTTGGAAGGTCCCTTAAAGCCCCCCCAGTCCAACCCCTCCCATGGACAGGGACACCTCCCACCAGCCCAGGCTGCTCAAAGCCCCGTCCGACCTGGCCTGCCCAGGTGAGATTTGGTTGTGTTTGACAAATGGAGATGTTTTGG
Source organism: Mesitornis unicolor (assembly GCF_000695765.1). Classification (NCBI taxonomy): domain Eukaryota; kingdom Metazoa; phylum Chordata; class Aves; order Mesitornithiformes; family Mesitornithidae; genus Mesitornis; species Mesitornis unicolor. The sequence goes on from NW_010164236.1 coordinate 140,777, forward strand.
CTGGGAGGAACAGCAGAGCTGCTGGAGGAGAGAGAAAAACAGCTTCCAGAATCTACCAGCTGTAGGCAGAAGTGATGGGAAGCTTATGTTGGATGAGCCAGGGGTTGTGGATAGTAGATTTTAGAGTCAAAATGTTGGACAACATAACCTGAGTGAGGAAGAGTAAAGCAAGAGGCAGACAGGGGAGAAGGCTGAGAGCAGCTTGGTCATCTTAGCTGAAAGACTGGAAGTCACGGAAAGGTTGAGGGACAGGGTGAGGTGATCAGGACTGATGTCAAAATAAACCATGTGATGTGTCTTAGTGTTAGAATGGGGGTTTCTAACCTCATCGTCATTGCAGTTAATGCAAACACAGGGCATTCATTCTCATTCTCACCATGACCTGAACACTTCCCTAGCCCTCATTTCCACATTATCAGAGTGCCATACTCTCTGTAAGGTAACTGTCTTACAGCAGTATGTGTGGTAAGGGATTGCTGTTCTACAGGTAGTGAACCAAGGCATGAAGCAGAGCAATATCTTGCCTGCAGTCCTGCTAAAAATGGAAGTGAGAACTGAAGCCAGGTTTCTTCGGTCCTTGACTAGTAGCTTAAATGCTGGCTCATCCTCTCTCTGTACTCCTGCCTTGGGCAGGAGCCACCTTGAAATCATACTTTCCATGGAGAAATAATTTTTTTGGCGTATTTTAATGGTTTGTTTAGCGATGCTTAAAAAAAATGTCATAAGATACTTTTGAGGTTTTTATTATTTGGACAGAATTAAGCCTATTAAGCCATAATGATATATCTGCTGGTGGATGCAGAGTGACGTTACAGAAGAGGCAAATGAGATGTTAGTGAGAGTGGCCTGTCTTTGATTTGCTCTGGTCTTTTTTTCAGATAAACCGTGAAAGCTGGTGTTCGCTGGAGCCATGTCCTGATTCCTCCCTGCTGGAACGCAAGCAGACGCGGGAGTCTCCAGGTGAGCAGACTGGGGCTCCGGATGAGCAGCCCTGCGGTTCTCTTCAACTTTTCTTTCCTTCTTTTTCATATTTTTTTTGACATCCTAAGCTCGGCAGGGAAAATACATAAACTGAAGAAAATCTGTAGTGAATCTGCTGTGAGTCACTGTTAGCACATGGTCATAGCACTTGACTTGCAGTGAGCTGTGTGGTGTGTCACCTTCTTAAGTCATTATGTGTTTAAAGAACAGCAGTATTTTGATTTTTTTTGTTTGTTTGTTTTAATTAACGTGAAAGGGGTGGTGGGTGACACAGACAGAGTTTCTAGCTGAAACGATAATACACTAGGAAAAAAAAGACAGAAATTTAAACTCCTGAATCCATATTTAGGTCCAATTCAGCGGCTTGTTTGTTTTTTTTTCCCTCTGAAAGTTGCCATGATTTCCAGGCTTTGGGAAGCAGGAAGATTGTTCAGAGATGTCGTTCCCACACCCTGCCCACCAGCCCTGCGTGCTGGCTGGTGCTTTCTGACTCTTCACAGGGACAGAAAATCTTGTCTGGGCAAGTTTGAAAGAGGGGTTGGTGTCCAAGATAAGAAAAAAGCATTTCCTTTAATTGAATTATGCATGTTCGAAACAAATAGAGTAATTTATCCAGGCCCAAAATAGTGTCTGTGCTCGGGCTGTTCGTAGAGAGGACAATTATTGCCTTGCTGTCATTACAAGCAGGGGTCTCAGCTGAATCCCCTTCAATTTATCAGAGAGTCTTGAAAGAAAATCGGGTTTGAATGTGACTGTCGATGTGAAATTCAAACCCAGTTTTTTAAGGGCATAGGCTAAGAAGGGATAATGTGGGTGACTGACCCGAGGGGTTTGTTCTCGGTAGAAGCTATAGCTCTCATCAAAGTTAGATAAGTGGGGTTTTATTAAAAAAAAAAAAGGTGTTCTGTTTAGAACAGCCACGGACAGTGAAGAGCTGTTTCAAGATTGTTTTACAGGAGAAGCTATGGTATCACCATGCTGCTTCTTTCCTAATTGTGTCCCCAAATCCCTTGCCTCTTGGTATGATATTTTTGCATTTCACGCAAGAGCTACCGTGCTCCATTTGGCTGCAAAATGACGTGTGGTCATTTGACTTGCCAAATGTATAATCATGTATTCATATGGATCAATACTAGTTAGATACTTATTAATTACCTAAAGCAATATCATACTATAGAAATATAATATGTAATTGAGTAGTCATGTGTCCAAGTATATGTTCATAACTATAGTAATGCATCTGTAGCACAAACACGAAGACAATTGATTAATTGTGCTTTCTGGTTGGACTGAAGCAGCAGGAAGATTTTGGACTCTGCAGGTTCTGGCCTTTCTAGTAATAATATTGCCACTGCACACACATCTTTCTGTGGTGTACAGTGGTGCTGGACAGTGTAGAGAGAGGGCAGGAAAAATCTAGCAACACCTAACAGCAATAAAACCACTAGCTGTTGTAATACACAACTTAAGAATACACAGCTTGATGGGAAATAAGGTCCTTTTCACCTGCTAAATAATCCTG
>NW_010164236.1:143310-179249 GCF_000695765.1 Mesitornis unicolor
GGACTGAGTCCTCAAATCTTAGACAGTAACTCCAGAACCCATAGGTTCTCATTTCCTGTCAGTGCTGTTGAAATGAAATGCCTGGAGGAGCGTGGCAGATACGTAGCTGTCAGCATGGAACTGGAGGGCTCAGCCCTGTCTTGGAGGACATGAGGCTTTGGAAAATGTCTGTAAAGGAGTTGCTTGGAAGTTTTCATCCTAGGGCATTCTACTGTGACATGTTTTTGCCTCTGAGCAGAAGTGCGTTCCCATCATCATTGTGTTTTTGCAGAGAGGAGCAGATAAGCACAGCGGTGCTGTCAGCCCAGCGAGCAGGGGTGGGTGTGTGGTGGGCATCATGGTCCCCGTGTCACGGCAGTGCTGTCACCAGGGCTCCCCAGCTCACAGGGGTGGGAGACTGAGCTCAGCGTTGTGCAATGCCCATGCGCTTTAAGTCAAAGAAAACGAACCCAGTGAGCTAACTGAGAAAAGGAGGGGGGAAAAGACCCCTGCCCAACAACTGAAAATAAAGGAGAAAAGGAAGGAAAGAGAGGGTTTGGGTCTGTGGGGGTCCCCATCTCTCTGCTCCTCATCGTCCCTCCCTGCTGCTTCATCTCCTCTGTCTCTCAGAGGCTCCTGCAGAGCCTTTCGCTGCCTCTTGAGATTTATCTTTGGGGTGAGGTGTCCATCCCTTGGTGCATCTGAACCGTCCCTGCTGATTTTCCACTGGAACGTGGCTCAGGCCCTTTTGTTTTTCAGTCTGGGCTGCGGACACGCTCTGCCGGCTGCCAGCTGGACGGCCGGCACCCTGGCCCGCTCCCCCACAGCCGCTCCATCTCCTCTTTGCTTTTCCCTTCTTTTTCCCCTTCTCATCTTCTCTTCCCCCTCCCTTCTCTCCCTCAGCAATGGAAAAGCAGTTCAGATTTTCCAGGTTTACTGAAAGGGGAATGGGGAGCAGCAGCACTGCCTCCAATAAGTGCTTTTCCAATTCTCTGCGGTGTGGAAACTCCTCTGTGGGGTAATGGGGTTTCCGACCGGGTTTGGCTTCCCCATGCCCAAAAACAGGGGCAGCCCCTCTGCCATCAATAAATTAATGTTATTTCCTCAGCCAGTGGCTCGCTCTCATCAGCTGGGCAGTGGCTGCGGTGTTTGATAGCTGCTACCTGGCACAGGTTAAGGATGGGGAAGGGAAAAAGGTGGCTTTGAGCTACCCAAACTTGCCATCATTGTGTTGATGTATAAGGTTGATGTAGCCAGGGATGGAGTTAACCAGGTGTAATTTCTGAACAAAATGACGTTTTAGTGCCCTGGCTCCTCTCCAGGGAGCTAAACATGTTTTGGATCTCTGTAGTTAGAGTAGGTTGCAAAATAACACCTTTTGTTTAAAAAATACTAATAATCAGAAAATGTAGTGAGCTGGGAGAAGAGAATGTTCAGTTATTGCCAAAATTGTCATTAATACTTTTGCCTGAAGGCTGAAGAAACAAAACGATATACAGGCGTTTTTTATGCAAATGCATAAAAAGGAAGGGCTTTCTCAGTGGCTGTAATCTATTTCTGTGCTGCCCATCAACCCAATACAAACAGCTGGAAGCATTTTAGAAAAAAAGAGATGCAATATGCTTATATTTCAATGTCAGGAGTTACAAAAGCTGAGGATTTTAAAAAAACACTTAATTTTTTTGACAAGTAAAGCTTGGTATCGAAGTCATACTTGAGTATTGTAGAAGGAAGAATGAAATAATCATCCCCGTATGCATTAAAAGGACCTTGGCATTTAGAAGGAATTGATTCTTTAATTGAGAAAGAAAGCAAACATTGTCAAGCTGTATTTCTAGATTTATTGAACATGAATCTAATTTTGCAGTTCCTGCAATCGACGGGCAACACCTGTTACACTCGGTGTGGAGTACCTAATACATAACACCTTTATCAGCACCTCAAGCTACAAGCATATATGGCTGTTTAATGCAGAATTTCTGTTTGCACCATATACTTTGATAATGCATTAAAAATAAGTTTTAAACTCTTGACTAAATTCTTTAAAAATTTGCAGGCATGGTTTTGGGAGGTGAAACAATTTGTAAAGCTTTGTTTATCATTATTTTTTTAATATATCCTTGACTTTATTGAGCATATGCAAGTTGGATGCAATGATGCTCCAGAAAGCATCAGCCCATAACTCTCTCTGCTTTGCTCCCGTAGAATGTGAGAACTTCTTGGAGGATGGGCTGAGCAGCGTCTGCGCCTCCTCACAGGGTGTCCTTAAAAGAGGGTCTGGGAGCGAGTCCGACCTGTTCCCCTTGCCTGGTGATGGAATGGAAGACCTCGTCTTTGGAAAGGTAGGAAAGCCTGGTTGGGATGTGGTTAAAAAAGCTCTAAGTCCTGTTTCAACAATCCCACACAACAAATGCAGACCGTCTTGGTTTCACTGGTGAGTTGGAAGCCTGGAAGTGATTATCCTTGAGCGGAATAGATGGGAAGGGTCTGGTCCTCTCTTTAGATGCAGCAACATGAGGGATGTATTTACTTGCAACAGAATTCCAAAAACTGTGCAGCCCCTGATGTTAAAAAGATGAAAGCAATTTTGGCTGTCCAAAAGTAAATCAGGCACTAGAGGAACAGTTGAAAAGGTGGATTTTCTTGAAAGGTCATTAGGGATTGCGCAGATGGTAGGAAAAACATCTTTAACTAATGTAACAAAGACCTTTTCTCCAGCAAACGGTGACCTCTGCACTGACACCTTCAGAATCCTATACTGTAATTCTCAGAGGAACCAGTGTTTTGCTGTAAATTCAGTGTGACTCCCTGGATAGGAAGGAAGCACTCACTCTAAATACTTAAGGCAAATTCCAATGAATAGTTTTGTTGCCTAGACGACATACCTCTAATGCCTTTTTGCGTGCAAGTAGGAGGAAAATGTTTTCAGATTTGCTTAAAATCAGCAGCAGAAGTCATCAGTAACCTTAGTCATCCCTGTGCCCTTTGTGGTGCTCATGGCTGAGAAGGGTGTGGGTGAGACCTGAGATAGGTTCAGCCTCCCAAACAGAGGATGCTTCCCTTTAGCACCTTTGGGTGTCTACATCAGAGCAGCCTGAATTTATTTGGAGGATGATTAGGGTTTGCTTTTTAAGAATAGTCTTGCTGGTAATTTGCATTCTTGGTGTCAGCTCCATGAAATCACACGTTTAGGTTCAGTTCCAGCTTACTTGTTTGTGCAGGCATGCTTTCTGCTCTGAAAACCTAAATTTCCAGAGTAGGTTTCACACTTGCATATTTAATGAAACAAAATTCTGTTTGTTTAAATCAAATCAGATGATGGTGAACGCTTTCCAGCGGGACGGGAAACACCACAGCCCAGGCTAAGTGATCTCATGTGCTATGAACGAACAGTAAAGTCATCCTTAATGCGTGGGGTAGGGCACAGAGCTTGCCAGCCTCACCCCTTCCCATCTTACTGTCAAAGTGATGTGGGACCCTGGATTGTGAGAATATAAAGCTGTTTGGCAGAGCAGGGCTGTCTTCAATTTCCTTGGGTAGAGTGGCACGAGTTACAAGAGCCGACTGCCATTTGAGCCTGATTTAATGCTTGCATGGGGATGCGTGGGAGAGAGTGCTGTGGGAGCACAGTAAATGTTATGTCGTGCAGAATTTTAGCTTTTTCCCCTTCTTATGTGGAAAGTTTTCTTTTCTAAATACAAGAAAGAAATTTTAAAACTTAAAAAGTAGTGCAATGTAGTAGGGATGCTGCAGGGAAAAGGAGGAGGTGGTGGGGAAAGCAGATCTTCAATTGCCAGTAGAACGGGCAGAGAGAGGAAATTATTTTCATTGTAGAAAGGGAGTTTCTTAATTTGGCAGCATTTGCATTGTTCTCATGATGAGGTGGATTGCAGACTTCATCTACAAAGGGGTTCAAAGGGTTCCTGCGTTGAGTTTAGGAAGTTATTCAAAGCCAATCTCTACCTCAGTTTCTTTTTTGTCTCTGCGTTGCTGACTAACTCAATTCCTTGTCTCCTTTCTCAGAATTTGTCTGAGTACCTTTTCTACAGTTGTTTCTGTATGCAGTTATTTTAGATATTGAAGTTATTTCTAGAAGGACCAGAGACGCTGGTTTAACGTTGTGAGCTCATTCCTTAATTCAGTTTTGCTTGTTTTTTGACTACTGAGCCCAACTGGTAGAAATTCAAGTTATAAATATTTTTAAGAGCCACTAAAATAAGCGCTGGATTCAGTCTTCTGTAAAATATTATAACGTGCGTGTCTTGATTGTAGTTGGTTATAAGCCTATTAAATAGTACAATTTCCATATCAAATTGAGAAGAGAGAGAACATTTTTACTTAAAGAGGATCTCAAACCTTTCAGTGTCATGATGATTATTGTTATTACTACTCCTGGTCTTGTTTCCCCTTTTTATGGAGCAAGAGTTGAACTTTTCTCTATTAGAATTGTTTTTTGTTGTATAATTCACTCCTCCTCTATTAACTCCTTAATCCATTAAAATCCAGAGATTTAGGAAGAATGAGCCACTTCCCATGTCCTCATCATCCTGCTTTTCCTTCTCCATCTCAGCCATCTGGGCAGGCTTTGCAACACCCTCCTCCTTGAGTGATTCATGCTGCAGAAGGTCATTTCTCACAATCATCTGGCAACGTCCTGGGGCGTAGCCCATACGCTTCGCTCATCTTAACTTTTAACCTGCCACCGAAGTTCAGCCTTGCTGGGAAGTTTTTTAATGGGCCTCTCGGGAGATGATTCAGACGAGAGGCCCTGGGGAAGTCAGGAACCCACAGATCACTGTCAGAGGGAAGGGGTTGCAACTCAACCCCTTGGATGTTGTTTAATTTCTGCCATTGTTTTGGTTTGCTGAAGGAAGCAGACAAATACATAAATATTTTGCATTTATTTTTTCAGAATTATTGTCTCTCTTAAAAAAAATCAACCAAACAAACCCCAAACCAAACCACGGAGAAGCCCCAGCAGCCACGCAGAAAAAACTAAACCCAAAGGTCTGAAAGTTTGAAGAGAGAAACTTTCACGAGAGGAAGACTCCTCAATTCCAAACCGTAAAAATTATTATAACTAATTGATTGAGGGCCACTCTTGATGTTAATTTCGGGGAGCCTGAAGCCATAAGCAAATCGAAACTTAAAAGAAGACTTTCAGACTCCATGAGGCCAACCAAAGTTATCTCCTTTAGTATAATGATGTGCCAAACAAACTTCTGAATGCCAGCCATTTGGGTTGTTTTTTTAAATACTGTAACACCTTTAATGTCTTTCTCACATGGAAGATCAAGGGACAGAGTAAGTTTTTATCTCAGCACTTTGCGTGTTGTCATCACAAAAATCATAGAAAGAACATTTTAATTCCACTTACCAAGACCTCCTACAGAGGGAGGGATTTAGTTGAAGACATTATCTTATACCCCCACTGTGCTAGTGATTTCTCTTATCCCTATTCACGAAGAACTGCATACGTCCTTTCTCAGAAAACTCACTTTTTATGCCTTATCTCGTATTTTCTTACTAACACCTCGCCAAGACCTCTTTCTGAGAGCAAAGAAAATGCCCATTAGCACATCTCTGGAAAGGCTTTTTTCAGCCATGAGTTTTATGGTCTTCATTAAGGGTTGAATTCATCGAGGTGCAATGCAGCAAGCATAACATGAAGAAAATTGATATTCCTTTAATGTTTCGTTTTTCCTGTAGGAAAAGAAGACATTAGAGAAGCATTTCTGTTCTGCAAACAGGGAATTTTCTCATTCAAATAGGATTAAAGAGCAATGCATATGTACTGGCCTTTGGCCAGATAGCTAATTCTTTGCAGAGGTGGCTACAATGCAGATGTTTCTTAGATGTGTCAGCAACACTTGGCATTTTGCAGGCAGAGTCCCGGTCTTTCAGATTGACTGTTTTTGCTTTGTTTGAAAAAAATAAAAATCATTTAAATGAAGACAGAATCGTTTTAGAGGAATAAGCATGGGCCAGAAGTTCAGGGGAATTGGTTATTGTGTTCTGTAGTCAGTCTGATGCTCAGGGTAAAGATTAAAATATATTTCACTTTTTTCAAATATCTCTTTGAACTGCACTTTAGAAACTCTAAATCTTCCCTGCTAGGGGCATGGGTTTTGTTCTGCATTTTTAAGGGGAGTAGTATTCTTACCTGGGAAATAAAAATTCCTTTTTTTACTCTAATTTCTCCCTATATAATTTGATGCTTTGCACTATTGTTGCAAGATCTGCATCCAAATTTAGTGTTTCCAGACTGTCCCACCCTTTCCCCACACAGCTGGTGGGGAGTCCTCTCTCCTCCTGCTGTGCTGCCCTAATGTCTAACGGGATTTTCCTGTGTCTCCGAACAGCGAAGCAGACTGTTTCCTCTGCTGAAGGAGCATTATCCACATAACGACTACTTAATTTGTCTGGATTTAAGCAATTCAGTAAGCTCTCATCATGACTCACGCAAATATCGGATATCTTGAATAACACCAAACGTCATCAAAATCTTCACAAGGCATCTACTTCAGTTCTCTCTTGTTTTAACCTACACTTCATATTTAAATGTGTCAAACCCAATACTTTGCATTACTATAAAAGTTTAATAGTGAAGTATTTATACAAATTCACCATAAATATTTGATGTTCCTTATCATGAAATGAATGCTTTTGGAGGGGTATATTTTTAGTGTGTTTTTTAATATTTTGTATTTAAAAGGTGTATTGTATAGCTGTGAATGCTGTCTCTTTTTTGATGTAAGGGAGAGGGGAAATAGTGTGACAGCATTTATTTAAACCACCTTAGGAAAATTATTATGTATCTGTTAAACCAAAATAATGAAAAATAGCCCATCTTGAAACAGGGCTTCCCTCTAAATAGTGAAAGATAGGGTTAGGATGCTTTTTGAACATCTTCGTTTCTTTTTATTCAGTTCAATAAGAAGCTTTTAGCTTATAATGTGTGCCCATCAAAAAAACCCCACTTGTCAGCTTCTGCTGAGACCCACCAAGCCTGCTATTTGAACACAATTAACCGCTGCGGCTTTGCTGAATAGTTGATTATATATGGTCTGACAGATCATTCTGCCTATTATTATATTAAATGATACAGCGCAGGGCTCTGCAGGAGAAATAAATTGAAACTTCCCACGTCAGTCCCTCGGGGCAAGCACCATTTCAGGCTGAAGGTGATGTCAGAGGGATGCTTGTGTGTTTTTATGCTGGCCACAGGGAGCACAGACTACGCACAGACTCTTCTGGGGCTGTATGGTCAGCACGTGGCCTTTGGCCAAGGAGAACCGGTTTGGCTCCCACTTACTGCTTTTGGAGCAAACTAAACCCAAAAACTGCGGTATGACTCGAGACCTGTAATACAGGGTGGCTGATCCTGTGCAACAGTATTTTTCAATTACAGTTGGATTTGAAAAATGCTGCAAACCCTGGCATTAACTTTCTGCTTAATGGAAAGTAGTGGGGAAGAGAGATTTCAGCTTTTATTTTTCCTGTCTGTTTTCTACTACTGAGTAATTGTCCTTTTTGTGCTGCATGATGCAATGGGACCATTTGTTGCTCTTGAACTCTCAAGGCTGAAAGCTACAAACCCATCCCAGGTCCTACAGGGGAGGCTGAAGTTTGTCATCAGGAGTCATGATCACCCAGTTGCCCATTAATTGCTCTTCATAAACCTTTGGTAGTTTTATGTGACCAATAAAAAGTTTAGCCAGAAATGGTGAAAAGAGCAGGATTTGCTGTGAAAGGTGAAATGTGGATTTGGAGAGTGGAAGGCAGGCAGAGGACCCGGGCTCAGAGTCCAGGGCTATGGCAACCGGGAACTTTGAGGGGTGGAAGAGGTTGCTCTGCAGAGCATTTCAGCCTCTTTTGAAACCAGAGCAAAAAGTGTCACTTCTGTGTTAGTTTATTTGCCTCATGCTATCAACTAGGAAGTCTCTCCGCTCGTGTGAAATATAAAATGCTTGCACTTATTTAAAGTGTTAAATGTATTTACTACATTGGAAGTGTCCAAGGTGAGGTCGAATGGCGCTTTGAGCAACCTGATCTAGTGAACGATGTCCATGCCTATGGCAGGGGGTTGGACTAGATGACCTTTAGAGGTACCTTCCAACCCGAACCTCTGGTCTATGATTCTACTTTAATATATTCTGAATTTTTCTTGTCCACAGCAGCCTGAGGAGGAGCAGTCTGCCTCTGATGTCACCAGCTCCAGTTCCTCTGCAGATGACACCATGTCCCTGGAGAGGAACTCATCCCTGGGCAGTGACACCTACCTGCCCTTCCCGCCGACGGCGAGCTTCGTCCAGCCCAAGGACAAGCACAGCCTGGATGGCAGCTGCACCAACATGGTGGCCACAGAGGGAGAGAAGGAAGAGGAGCTGGACAGCATCACGGATGTGCCCACTCGTTCCTCCGTCTTGCGAAACTCCATGCGGCCACTGTCACCTTTCCGCCGCCACAGCTGGGAGCCAGGAAAGAACGCCGCCAACGAAGCAGAAATAAATCAGAGGAGGTGAGTGAGGAGCTGCTTTGATTTACTTTGCACCCGCTTATACATATTTATCTGAGCTTTAGACTCGGCTTAATAAAACAGAAAACTGAGGATGTCACTTCTGATTATTTCTTTTTCACTCAAAGGGGTGAAGACAATCTCCTAGTGTATGTTTGGTTGCGTTTTTTAGAATTAACTTTCAGGATTAAAGTGCTGAATACCTATGGTATGCTTGAGCTTTCCAGAGCAAATGGGATTACCTCGGGACAGGTCTTCCATTTGAACTGTCACCACCCCTTTCTGTATGGAGGGCTTTGTTAAGGGAATTATTGGAGTGTTAAATCTCACTGACCACAAAATAAACATGGCCACTATTGCTCTGATTGTATTAAGAGATAGCACAGGCACCAGGGTTTTAAAAAGGTGTGGAGGCTCCTCACAGTGGTGAGATGGGTAGTCACTGTTTCACAGAATTGGTTCCACCTCAGTCTCTCATGGACATTAAGTCCCACCTAAATCACCTGTGTCCCCAGTGGTGTCCAGGAAAACTCAAAAGGGAAGTTTTCCCATTTGTTTTTTTTCAGAAGGTACAAGAGGGAGAGGTGTAACAGCCATGTGTGCAGATGCTGGTGCCAAGTGGCTGTGGGAAGATGCTCATCCCCCGGTCTCAGTGGGGCAAAAAGATGAAGTAAGGAAGGTGCACACCAATAAATCAGTTGGTGTAAGGTTCCTCGCCGTGCTCTGCACCATTCATCATCTGAGCTGCTTAGGGTCAAACCCTGTGTGTTCTGAAACCAGGGAAGATTGGCCAGTGTTTTTCGTGAATTTAAAATGTTTTCAGCTCTGGAATGGCCAGTTGTTTTGGCAGGGCCAGAGTGCCATATCCTCATGTCCCTCCAGTGCAGACTTGCAGCTCAGCACCGCTCTCTGGGCTGCCTGCTGCTGTCTTCATGGCCACGGGTCTTTTTCTAAGAGAAATGGAGCTGTTGCATTTGGTGATGCTATTAAATTAAAACTGGCCACTCACAATGGGTTTTTGGTAATCGTTACTGATAATTTGGATAATCCAGTGAGAGGCAGCAGCTTCCCATCGGAAATGTATGCATCCTTTACCTGTTAGGAGCTGTGGGTATCACTAAAGGAATATCTTAGACACTTCAGATTTTAAAGCCAATGTTGAAATACTTTCAGGCATATAGCAACGTAAGGTGTAAATTTATTTATAATTTATTGTTGTTATTGCTGCTGTTGTGTACCACTTCTGCCTTTTTTTGGCTTTATTTTTGGTCCCCAGGTAATATGTAAAGAAATCAAGTAATACCTATCTTTTTAAAGCTACTGAAGAGTCAGCGTAAGGTACCCATGCAGGTTTTTGACAGGAGTCATCCATAAGCTCATAAACTCATTTGGAGAGATTTATTTTTAAGTGTTGGACCTGTTCTGTAAGGATTTCAGAGGGTAATAAACTGCATTGCTGGCAGTTGTTGCTAACACTTAACAGATGGGGTTAAATTCTTCTGCATCAGACTTTGGAGGCTGTTTCTGATATGGGAAATACATTCGTTGTAAATGTAAGAAAAATAGAGTTAAAGAAGCAGTAATTATTCTCATATGTCTTAGATACAGCTGGTGCTATGTAAGGATAGCTGTCACATAGGTTAATTGGAGAAGAAAAGCTGTGTGAGTCTTTGCTGCTGGTTTGGTTCCTGTTTGGTTTTATGTTTCTGTTACAAAGGAATTTAGATTATTTGGGTTTGTTTGTTGGGTTTTTTTTCCTTTCTTCTTTGTTCTTTTCATACGTGGCTGTTGTGATGTTGAGATTCTGGTTGCTTAGCAAGCAACAACAAATACTGAGGAAGTGGAGCCCAAACAAGTGACTTTCATACAAATCAGTTAAATTCAGGGTGGTTTTCTTACTCATTTTCTTATTCAAGGCCAGCTGAGCTGTGAGAGGTGTCTCCTGACCCAGCAAAGGACTCGCAGCCTGGTCCAGTCCCCATCTACACCAAAAATAGTCTTTCCCTGATGGCAGAGGTAGCAAAGTGAAGCTCAAATAATGCTGCTGATACAGGACCCAAGGAGCCTACAAAAAACCCCCTCAGTCTTTTGTAAGATTTTGTCTTTTGCAGTGTTATGTGGTTTCTGTTTGTAAGAGGGATGAGCATACAAGTTTGTTCACAGAAAAGATCAGGAAAAACGTAATCATCTTAAATAAAATATGAACACATACTCGGTTCCACTCCGCTTCCCCTCTCTCCTCAAATGCACTTCATGGATAATCCTCAAGCCTATGTTCTGCTATTAAAAATACAAAGAAAACTACCAGGGCTGCCACAAAAGGATGTTCATTGTTCAGTTCATTCCTGACATTCACAGCAGATTTGGCATGCCTGTCTTTCAGCAGTGATGCAGTGTTTTTAACGTTCGAGTCTGAGGAAAGAAAGGTCGGCATTTTTCACTGATGGATTGAGCAATGCAAAACTGGAGCTGGTGTTAATCACAGTTGCTAACAGCTTCTGTCAAATAGTTTGTCCTTATCTAAACTTTAAACTGACCTGGCTTGGGCAGCAGCTATGTTGCAATGTGGTCAATACCTATGAAACCTTTCTGTGCAAAAAAAAAAAACCACAAACCCAAAACCAGGTTTATTTGTAAGAGAGGAGGAAAAGAGAGATTCATTGCTTCCTTTAGTATTTAATTTTGTGTTTTCTCTATGTGTCCGTTCCCTCTGTTGTTCATTTGTTGGAGATATTATTCCTTCAGCTGCCATTTGTTCGTATTTTTCCATTCAAGCTGCTGACCACTCTCCATGATTCATTTTCAGTTCAATGCGCATTCTGGGGGATGTTATAAAGAAGCCTCCCATTCATAGGAGAAGGTACAAAGCCAGCTAATGTGACTGCTTTACGTTTGATTGTCTACTAACCCCGTACTATCATGTTAGTAAACCTGTAGTACCCCTGGAAGCCTTGGCGTTAGCACTGTGCATCCCACTTGGCTGCTTTCCCTCTCCAGACTGACCCGGGGCAGTTCTTCTGATCCACAGAGCGTGTGCTTAAGGACAATGTGTTAAAAACTTGGAGAAATCCAGATATCATTTTATTGGCCTTTGCCATGTGTAAAATTTGGAGTTGTATTTAAATAATTGTTTACCGGAGAGCATGTGTGTAACTGGGATTTAAAGCACATTGGAGACTCTTGCCAAGACTTGCAGGAGGGGCATCTGGGGAGGGGATGCATCAGAAACAATCTCAGAGTTGGAGAATATTCTGCGGATCTGCAGCTGGTTGAATTAAATGGCTTTAATTTTGCTCTTTTGCTGTTTTTTTAAAACCATCTTCCTAAAAATAGAAATTAAGTATTTTTTTCTTTACTTCCATGTGCGTTTTTTTCTTCCGTATCGCAAACTTTCAGTTCCTCATCCATCATGCAGTTGTGCATTTTCTTCGCTCACGTAACCTTTGCGCTGTCTATTAACATATAAAATAGGACACAGCAGACATGTGGAACTGTCCACGTTTAAATGTTTTTACGCTAAAAAAAGTAGTTGTTCAACCTCTCCCCTTCAGTGGTTCAACCCCTTCTCATCTCCCACAGCCCGCTGCCTCTCCTCCTGTAGCAGGCTAGCTCAGGATTTCACTTCCCTTGGAATGGATGGAGTTACATGGGAGTGTGTGTAAACAAACTGCCACATTTCCACATAGATGATATTATTACCAAAAAAATCACCATGCCTTACTGTGCATCAGCATAAATGAAGCCCTATGAGCAGTGCTGGAGAGGCTCTTAAAAAAGAGTATTTTTAAAAAGGCACTGGAAAGAACATGCATTTTTACTTCTACGAAGCCACTTCATTTGCATCGCTGTGCTCTGGGGGAGGAAGGGCAGTGCTCGTCTTCGCAGCTCATGCAAATGAACACCATTTTACCAGTTGTCTGTTAAGGCTCCTCTGTAAGAGCTGTATTAGTATATTAATATCCTGAAACATTGAACTTACACATAGAATAAAAAGAAATGTCTCAAATAGGCAACCTAAAATACCTATTCATATCCGAAATGTGTGCTGATTCTTTCACAAGCATTCTCTCTTTATTGTTTTTTTTCTGGTCTCAACCATTTTGGTATCATCCTCTCTAAACCCAGTTGCAGAGCAATAACCTGAAACGAATTCCAGCAGTTTATGCTCTCCTCCAAGGCTGATGTATGTAACAGCTCACTCCCCCTCCCCAGGTCGTCTTCTGTAAAGGGGTTTTACATGCTGTGCATTGATCCTGTTAGGTTTCAGTGGTGTTCCCAAGAGATTGTGGGTGCCTCCCCAGCAGGACTGTAAGGCTCTGCTTTCCACAACCCTTGCCAGAAGGTCTCCAGGCTTCCTCCTCCTTGGTTCCACCAAGCCGTGGGGGCACAAGCAGATGGCTGGGGGAAGTGAGGAAAGTGGGAGCATGTGCGATACCTTCCTTGGGATACTTTCTCAACCTCTATCTAGTTTCTCCTGGTCAAGTTTACTGACTTGCTGGAGAGCTGAACCCAAGTCTGAGAGCACAGGCTGATCTGTATGATGGAGATGAGTTTACTGTGGCCAGTGCTTTTATGATCTCAAGCAAGTATTTAGCCCCCCCCATCCCTCACTAATACCTACATCTGCCACCATGGTTTAGTTGGGTGATGATGATGATGGTGAAGCACTTGGAAATATTGGCATGTTATGTGAAGGTACATCTTCATGAAGAATGTTTATGGTACTGTGCTGAGAGCTACTGGTGAAGCACACCTGGAGCTTTGGGGTGCAAAGCACAGGTACTTCTGGTGTGTCCTCGCCCAGTTAACATCCTTAATAAAAGAGATAGTGATTATCTGAATGCTCCACCACTGAATACCAACCATCAAACCCTTCCTGAATGTTTCCAGTGTTGTACCGTGTGTGGAAGCTATACGAGGACTTGGCATGAGATGATGCAGTCAGTGGCTTTAAACCTTCCTTAGTGCCTCTGAGGTTTTTGGCACTCACAGTCCTGGCCCAGGGATGCTTAAACTTGTTTCGCCCTTTCCATAGGCTCCTGGCCTGGGTCGTGCTCTGGCCATGTCCTTTCCTTGTGTGGATCGCAGGCCAAGGCTGGGAGCAGGACTTGTGCAGTGCTGCTCTGGCAGATCTGTGCTGATGCAAAATTCCCTTCAGACAACGCATGTTTCCCAGACAGCTTTTCCAGGACTTAGGGGTCCTTTATATGCCATAACTGACAAGAAGATTGATTTCTCTTTGTCTGCAAAACCTGCAATTGGGCCATGAGCTGACAGAGAAAAAATTACAAAAGCAGTATTTAAAAGGACAACCAAAATATTTGCATTCTGTATTTGCATTTCTTTTGTCTTCCATGATGCAACTTGGGACTCTTTTGGGGTATGGGAGCTGAAAGGTTTTCTAGCCAAAGTACTATTTGAAGGACTCTTCATTTAATCTCAAGTTAGTAGTAAGACAAGCCTGCTTTTTCTTCCAGCCTCTTTCACTCATTTACTGTGCAACATTTAAAAATGTAGCTCTCTTATTTTTCCCAAGTGTAGCCTGAGGTTATTAATACTTCTATGGAGGAGACTTAAACAATTAAATATCCGTAAGGGGTTTGTTTCCTGACTTGGGGATGAGAGGTACCAGAAAAATACTAATCCTTACTAACAGAATGGCTGTGTGTGATCACTTATGCAAAATTGGCTTTGGTGCTTTACAGCCTTGTTTCCCCAAAAACGACTCTCTCCACTTGGAGCAGTTTCTCCAGTAGATTATATACTCACTGATGGGATCGTTTTGGGGGAAGCATGGGCTGTCCTGCTACCCATTCGGTGATAACCTTGGTCACTCGGGACACACTGGTGTTTTCTTGCAGCCAGAAAGATATATTAACTACTGCATTAATTCCAAGTTTGTTTGTCTTTTGTTTTTTGAAGATATGCAAGAGTGAGAGTCTTTTAACATGCCCCTGATCCGTAAAAATCCAATAATCACTGCCCTTTTCCCTTCTTTGCCTCTTTTGATGTTCCTAGTTTGAGCTGGTGTCCCTCTGGTGTACAGTTCATTCCCATGGGTCCTGACTTTACTTGTAGAAGGTACGGTATAAATAAATGTGCAGCAACAGCAAAGGAGCACTGCAAACACTCTGTCGTCAGCTTTTCATGCGTTGTCTTTCCCGCTGCTGCTCTGGCTGAAGTGTGCACGTGTTCGTTTGCTTCCTCTGCTTTTTCAGCAACTGGGGTCTTGGGAATGGGTCTGCTGAACTGGGATGCAGGTGAAGGTGGTGGCTGCTTTTCATTGGCCTCGAGCGTTGGAGGAGCTGCTTTGTTGGTTTGAGCTGCTCTGTTCTGGGATGGTTTTGAAGGGTGTTTTTTTCCACAGCAATGATCATAATGATAATTGTGACAGCCAAAGAATCAAAATGAGAGTTAATGTGATTCAGCAGCACTTTGTTCTGGACGTAAAAGATTTAAGTTCATACAGAGTTGCTCTTTGTACCTTGAAAGATGTAGTTTCTTCTTCACTCAGGCTAATCATGTAAAACTTTCTATGAAAACCAATCTGATAGCCAGAGATGAAGATTTTCCAGACATTTAAAGCTTGCATCTTCAGTAGAAAGTTCCAGAGTTGAGACTGATGCTTGCAGGTCAGATCTTTCCCTGATGTTGCCTGGAAGTCAATCTCCCAGATGTTACAGCTTCTGGTTTCTTTTGGCAGTTCTGGTTGTGGATAGGGTTATTAAACTCTTTTTCTAAAGACTAGATATTGAGAAAGAAGCCACAGTCATTCCCATTACAAATTTAATTGCATTTGGTGTATATATCCCAACCAACAAATACAGCCCAGTATTACCAAGAGGGGGCTGTATTATGGGCTAATATTTGCAGTTTTAGAGCTGTTTGTGTCACAACAAACTACATGATTTTTTTCTGCACTATATAACACCATTGTCATCATCTTCGGATGCAGGAAAAAAAATAAGTTCCTTTGCTCTAAATAGTTGGTAAAATTTTACTGATTTCTCTTTACAAGTGTTTTAGAATAAACCTTATAATGCCTGCTATTGATGCACGTTCTTGAGTCAGAATCTTCCTAAAGCAGATTAAATTTTAAATGCCTCAGTCTTCTTTCTCATTAACTGCTGTAAAAAGTCTTAAAAAATTAACTAAATCTTATGTAAGGTTTATTTTGATTTTTGCTTTAAAAATGCGTATTTATCAGCCACTTAATGCTTGTAAAGGAATGCGGAACATGAATCACTGCTATGCAGGTGTAAGTGAATTTAAATGTTCTTGGGTTGTTTAAATAATCTGTTTAATCTACAGTGTCTTTCTGCTTTCATTTGCTTTTATTTTAGTTTGTTTGCCACTTAGATACCATGATTAGCCTCAGGTTGGGATGTCTCTCCAGGACAGGCCTTGTTCCAAGCTAGCAGGGCTTTGTGTGCATAACATCAAATATTAGCTATGGAGTTGTGCTAGTGTACCAGGAGGTTAATCTGTAAAGCTTGCCCATTAACCCAAACTGGCATTGCAGTGGGTTTCTCGATGCTTGGGCACATGGAGCAGAAGAGTCAGAAGCAGAATATCAGGGCCAAGAGAGATCAGATGGAAACAGTCACCTGTGCACCATTCAAGAAGGAGAAAAATAAAAACAAAATAAATAAAAAACCAACAGTAAGAAAGCGTATTGACCAGGATTTTGAGTGGTCATTCTCAAGCAACTACTGTGTCTCTTTAGAGGAACAAAAATGCTGCTGTTTATTGCAAAGAAAATAGAAATCTTTTCACTGCTGTCTGCACTTGGTCCTTGAGAAGTAATGTGCTGAAGAGTAACATCAGCATTTCCCAGCGCTGTTCGGTTAGTGACTGCCTTGTGTTTTACACTTGAAGGTGCTATGTCCTGAAAGACACTGGTCCATAAGAGTTTGTCAGGATCTAATCACCATGGTTTCTCCTCAGTTACAGCCTCGAAGGCCTTACTGGAGACTCTGGTGAGAACAAGAAGCCCTCTACAAACTTGGAGGCTTCGTCTCTGGGCTCCAAAGACCTCAGACAGAGTCCGCTTGCCAGCAGTCAAGACGGATCCCTGGTCTTGCTCACTGAAGAACTTGAGCAGGGGGAGATCAGAGACTACGATCACCAGGTAAAGCTGCCCGACTATTGTGAGATTGCTAAAAAACACTACATCAATGTTTTGAGGCAATTTTCCAAAGTCACAGTTTCACTGTGGAGGCGTCTACCCTTAAGGACAAATGGGGCACAGTGTTGTGAGAGTCTCTGCTTATTTTTTATTAAGGAAGCAATCACAGTCTTAAATGCTATAAATACCCTGGATTTTTGAGTTTGAATTTTCAGTGATAGTGTTTTCTGGGTTCATGCCAGAATCATTAGCCAGCCAGTCTGTTTACCTCATGGAGTCACTGCTGTACATCCAGGCAGTAATCAGGTCCTACAAGATCTGGCCTGTAAGAGCTGGTATGTCGAGACTCTCATGTCTTCTCTTGCTTTGAGGAATGGCATTTTTGGGGAACGCACTGCGAAGCATCACAGTTTTTGCTGTGTTGAACTAAAGTCTAGTTATGCTGAGAAGTTGGAATCACAGCAGTAATTTCAGTGGCCATCAGAGAATTACCCATCCTAACAATGTCTGTGGAATATCTTGCGAGAAAATCAAGCAGCCAGTCCCTTTGTTGCATAATTAGTTGTCTTCCACTTAAAAGACAAAGCAAAATGTTGCATTTCACCTGTGTGACATTGCTTGCATTTTTTGTGGTCCTTGCATTTCTCACCTATTACCTTATACTGTTTCAATTTTCCACTGTGTGAAAGAGAAAATTTAAGTAAACATGAGCACTGAACTGGGGTCTGTAGTTGGGATGGTGCTGTCGTGCTTGACGTGTTTGCTCAATGTGGTTGTTTTCTGTTCTGCAGATGCATCAAACATCGCAGCCACAAGGATTGAATTTCTGTTCTTCCACTGTTTCATCTCCACTGACCAAATCTACGTCTCTAACGTCAATTAGTAAACCAGTGCTGGACAGTGAGTAACGCAATTTTCCCTTATCCATTCTGTCATCTGTATTATTACGTATATTTTGCTACCTTCCCAAAGGCAGAATTTGCTAGTACCTGCTCTTGCTTTCCTACATTACATGAAATATATGTTTCGCTGCTGCATGGAATTGTGGGTGGAAAGGGAGAGCTCTGTCTAGACCCATGGTTTGTTCTTCTCAGTGTACCCCGGTATTTCCAGTTCTGTTGGGTTTTTTGTTTGTTTGTAATTAGACTACTGATACAAAAACTGTGATTTATTCAGCTTATTACTAAGAAAAAAAAAATTTAAATTTTTACATCCTTGCAGAATTTTTTCCTTTGATGTCAAGGCAAATTGCACTTGAGATCTTATTTTCCCATTTCTAGATTCTGTGAAAGTTGATATATGGAAACTTGAGAATCCCTGTCTTTGTCTCTTTGGGGGAGTTTGCTGTTTATTTTGAACTAAATATTTTGGGGCAGTTGGGTGTAATTTATTGAATCTCATTCCTGAATAAAAGAAAAAAAGATGATTAGGTGCAATTTTTCAGTTTAGCTTAATTAAAGCGATAACAGGCACTTAATTTTGCAACTTCACTGAATTGATTCTTTTGGCTGGGAAAGTAATTCAGAAGGCTGCAGCTGGATGTGCTTAGGAAGGGCTGTGTTAGACGTTTTCATTTTATTAATTGCGAGCCAGAAACTGTATTGACATTTTAGATCATGTCTTGTCAATCAGTGATGGTCTCTTTTCCCCTTTATTAACATGCTCCTTCCTTGCAAAGCTGAATAAGGGAAAGATGCTTTTAAGAAAGGCATTTTGTTTATTTAGGAGGCTTGCTGGAGGAAGCTCACAGAGGTTGCATTTTGCAGGAGACGTTTTTAAATTCTTCACCATCGTGATTAACAAGCGTGTGGCCTAATGGATGTGTCCCCCAGCAGCAGTAACCAAAACACGGCTGCTCTGCCCCACTGGCTGGCTCCTGCTCTGTGCAGTGGCGCACCCTCTTTCCTCCTTGGGATGAAGGCCTGCATTATTTTTTTGAAGGATCCCATTTATTGGCACTGCATCCAGTTGCTAACCAAACACCATCAATAACTCTGTTAGCTCCCAGAAGATGAGCTGTCGGTGGCTGAGAGCACCTGGCGGGCTGAGGCTCCTCTCCCTTGTGATTTCAGGCCCACAGCGGGGAGCTCGACAGCAAAGGATTTGTGCCCCCGTCTTGGAATCAGACAACTTTTTTGCCTTCCCATTCTTCTCTGTCTTATGACCCACATTAAAAATGGCCTTCACCAAGGCCTGAGCTGGTGGTAGACAGGTTTGATTACCCCACGTTCTGCTAGAGTTGACCTAGTCATGGTGGTGTCGTTGGGAAAGAAGGAAAAGAGAAGATGCAGTAAGCAATCCAGAGGGGCTGTGGAAGAAATAGCAGGGCTATGTGTTAGGCTTTGAGGCAGTCTGCAAGTTTTGGACACTGAAGCTAAAAATGGCTAACACTTCTGTGAGCTTTATTTTCCCAGTAATTTGTGACACCTCAGACAGACCTCATTGTTGTAAGAAGGTGGTTTCTGAAAATCGATGCGTTTGAGGATTCATAGGGATTACTCACCTTGAAAATTTAAGTCACAGATTCTCTTCCCAAATCTGACACTTTCCTTTGGAAACTTCAGTAAATCACTTCATCCTTCCTCAGTCACTTTGAAAGAGGAATGGTGTTCCTTGAGTTGAGGCCGTAAGTACATGTGAAGCAGCTTAGTCCCTTTTACAAGAAGGCCTTAGTGTGTAAACTGCCTTGTATCACCTTGATTTGACATTTGTGTTACTGCGGCAGAATACTGCAGAGTTATGCAAGAATAAATCCTTGATTTCATGGAGGTGAATTCCAGGAAAACTTTAATTCTTTACTCCACTTCCATAATTTTGTGGTAGGTGTTTAAAAAAAAAATCTCTGACCCCTATGTATGTGTCTGAACGGGAAGAAATCAACATGTTTTGCACAAAAGCTAAATCCAAATGACTGAACATATGGAGGGCTTTCTCTTATTTTTCCTGTTTATTGTCATAAGTCCTGAGGCAGGAGCAATTTCCAAGACTGAGTTTCTAACCCACGCTCCGTCTGATACCTCAGATGTTCCAAGAACTGCTGTGGCCATTCACATCTGTGAATCCCACAGCATTTTATGGAGGGAGGTCACAAGAGCTGTTGGCTGGAGTGCTTGGAAGACTGCTTTGGGCTTTGGAATAGCAAATTTCCAGTGTGGAGCACTGCTATAAAGCCAGGAACTGCTATAAATAAAATCACTGAAATGGAAGTTGAACTGAACTGTGCTGGAGGAGGTGGTTCTATTTACAGTAAAGTATGATTGTTCATCTTGACTTTTAGTCTAAATAGACAGTAGACTACAAGAAGAAAGCAAGCAGTGTTGCCTAGTCATGTTCTTCAGGTCTGGGACACGAGAAGAACTCCTTTGAAAGGCAGTATAAACAAAATTAATGCACGAATCTTGCTAAGAATTCTTCAGTCTAAATGCCTTTCATTGTGTCCCTCTAGGGTTGTTCTGCTTACATGTGACAAGGAATTTTAATTTTAGTCAAATCGCCTGTAGGCGATTGGCACTGATGACTGATGGCTGAAGGAAACTTTCAGGGGAGTTTCCTTTGCATTGCTTGCATTGTGTTGGATATTCTTTGGGTAATATTTTTATAGTCTGAATTCAGTTTTGGGGTATGATCTTAGCAATACAAAAAGATCTCTTTGTGACTAAAAGGACATGTTTTATTCAAAGAGAGTAATTACTGGTACGTCTCTCTCTTTGAAGTTCAACACTGATGAAGTCTTTAGCCTCTTTTCCCTATTGTGCAAGCAAATGGATTTATCTGTGCCATGGAATGACTGAGAAGTGCTTGAATATATGTTTATATATACCCAGAGATGTTTAATGAGAATGCTTATTGTAGGACCCTTAGGTCAGCCCTGTTCCAGGGGCAGGTCTGGGAAATACAGCCCTTGGACATCTCCATAAGGAGCTGTGTAGCAGTTTCAGATATGAGTGGCTAGCTGGCTCCTACATCTCTTTTCAGAGAAGATTGTACATATAAAGAGTTGTTGCAAAGCTGCTGCTATGCAAGAGCTGCTGTTAAAAATAAATTATTTTTAAACAGGAATTACAGGAAACCCTTTTAATTTGCAAAGTTTGTGGACGAAGGCCTGACAAATAGCAGGGATTCCTGGAAAAGTGCATAGTACTGGAAGATAAATATAACTTCACAAATTGAAATAAGCAGAAGGCAGAGCAGTAACATGCCTGAGAAAAGATGATTGAGCTTGTTGTCATCCTGCTGCTAATAGAAGATTGGATGCCACAGACTGGTGGCTGAGTTTGGCACTGTGTTTGGTAGCCTTCTTCCAGGCAAAGACAGGAGGGGTTGCAGAGGGGCTTTTCTGATGTTTAGCCAGTTTCTTTAAAATAAGGTCTGTGAGTTTATAAGAAGGCAGGAGAACAGATGCTTCCTTTTTCTGTTTTATTTTGGAGAAAAAAAGAAGGGAAATTTAGTTCTTTCCACTTTAAAGCTGGAAGTTTTTAAGGGACATAACATCACCAAAATGGTGGTGGTTTTTTTTTTTGAGAGATAGAAGTGGCAAGAACCTTCCTAGGTATGTAATGTCAGCGCGTCAGGTAAAGTATCCATGCTATACCCAGCAGCTTTAGTGTCATTTAAATGCAAAAAGCACCCTTAAACAAATCTACTGAGTTGTTCTAGTTTGATTCTCTGGCAGTTACTTCAGTGAAGCAGATGCCCTTTGTCCAGAGATCCACTAAGCTGTTGGTATTCTGTTTGCACAAATAACTGCTCACATCTTCATTAAGGATTCCTGTAAAAAGATAGCAAAGCCTTGTACCTCGACTTACGCATGCAGTGAGACCTGCATCCTCTGAAACCTGCATCCTCTGCAATCTGCACGTTCTCAACTCTTTGTTTCTTCTCCCTTTTCTGAAGCCAGCTGCTTTGCAGACATTCCCTTTGCTTTGGTTTTAGTTTGCTTTGGCTGCTTTCCTCCTCTTTTTATTATTAAATGCATTTTCAAGCATGCTCTAATGTCTGCTGTTAACCCACTTCTCAGCCCAGGGCCGGACTCGACCATCGAGACGAATCTCCTTCTCGTTCAGCGTCTCTCCACTCATTCCTAAGTCTAAAACTCTCTTTTCTATTGGCTCTTCTTCCAGTGATGAGGAGGAGGAGTTGGATAGTAAGTAATCACTTTCCTTGTGTTTGCAGCCATTACTGGTGGAAACAAAGGGAAATCTGGTTTTCTGCTTTAGACCTTGAAGTTTCACCTTGCTAACATTGAACCAGACCTTTCCATTGCATGATCTCTTAACAACTTTATGTCAGCTCTGTATCTCAATACTAACTAAAGGCAGAATAAAAGAACTTTATTCTGCAAACATACATTGCAGCCAAACACCTTAAATCGTCAGGGTGTTCATATCTAGGTCTATAATTATAATCAGAAATAGTTTTGTTGGGAAACAGGCAAGTGTTAGATGTTAGCTTTTTTCCCCTCCTACAAACTCCATTGCTAAAACATACCCCTCTAAGGCCAAAGATTGAATTAAAGTAATTTAGGCTCCTCTTGGTTTTTTTTTACATAGGTTTATCAAAGATAATTGGAAATGCTTCCTATTTCTTAAGCATGTTTTATTAGACTGTTGAAATAAACTAGAACAGATAATTCTCTATTTAAAGAGAAAATTCAGAGCAGCTGCATTAGTTGGTTTAGATCTAAGGTTTGCAAGGAAACTATCCCACATCCCTCATGTGTATCCTGGGATGGGGGCAAATTGCTTTCCAGTCCAACAGATTGTGGTTGCTTCCCAAATTTAAAAAATCTCCACACCATCCATGTTGTAGGTATCTAAATTCTCTTCCTTTCCATTCCTGGTCTCCACTGTGGGTTTGTCCCTTCCTACAAGAAAGTCTGTGCTCTTCCCAGGTGTGATACTACCCACTCCCATACTTAAGCTCCTTCCTTTTTGCTCTGTCCTTCTCTTCTGCCTTTAACAAAACTCACAATTTGTAGTCCCCAGAAAGTGAGCTGCAGACACACAGCTGTGCCTTCATGTCATGCTCCCATGGTAAAAAGTACTCGTAGCTAAACTGCGTGGACTTGGGTTTGCAATTGGTTTTTTTCATGGTTTTGTTGTTGGTTTTGGAGTTTGGCTTTTATTATTATTATTATTATTATTTTCTGTTTGTTTTAAGCATCCAATCAGTTAAGTGATTCCTAATAGGCTAGGACATAGCAATTTGGGGGGCTATTTCTGTTAGCCAGTATCTGTCTTCTCTCCCTCAACAGCACAGCTGTTACCAGTGAGCATTTAAAGTAATGTTGGATATTGTCTCAAGCAAAAATGTTGCTTTCTTTACATGGGTTTTATTCCCTCATATTTGAGGGTACTGTGGTGGCTTTCTGTAAGGGCTGGTTTAGCCACAGCTGTTCATAAGATTGCCAAGCTTTGGCAATGGGCATTTTTCATGTAGTAATCCCAGACCAGTTTGTTTATTTGTTCGCATCTTCAGGGTTCATTTCTCAGGAGGGGATGGATGTGTTGGTGTTGAGATTGCACTTGCATTTCAGTCACCATACATCTCTATAACCTTTTTCTGTAGAGTATGGAGAATCAGTTGTAGTTTGTTTGCTGTCATGTATTTTTAAGATATGTGGATTTCAGATGGCTGGACAAGCCAACCTGTGCATTTAACAAAAATTATTATGAAACCTTTGGATTTCTTGACCCACAGAAGTTAAGCTTTACAGAGTTGTGAGCTGGTTTCTTTTGTTTGCAGTATCCTAGTCCAGTCACTGTTTTCTGCATAATGTATTATTTCAAGTCCAGCTACCACATGAAATAACTTTGGTGGGTGATGCTTAGAAGGTGTTCAGTTAATTAAGTACACCAAAATTTGGCTGCTAGCCTGGATTCATTGCACACAGATAGCAGTCCTGGCCATTTGAACAAAACTAACATCTTTTGTGGGCTGTGAAATTAGTTTTAGCATTTCAGTTTTGAACCTGGTCATGATAGGAAACACAAAAATTATGGAAATAAACCTTCTTTGCCTCCTTCTACCTCCCCCAAAAAAACCTGAAGGTGAGAAAATACGTGCTTTTCTGTGCTGATCTTCTTGGGCTTTATAGCTTGCAGCAGAATGTTGATCATACGATGTTATATTGTAAACCAAAATATGAAATCATAAACAAGCTTTTACGTTGATTTTTGTATGGATCCACTTTGCCTGCCAGTGTAAAGAATCCCCCATTTTTAAGATAAAATGCTATTGCAGTCAAAGATAAATAGTACATAATTCAGGTTCACATTCAATGTGTTTTCTCAAGGTGGCTGAAAAACAGTCACGAGTATCAAATTATTACAGCTCGTGATGCAGCATTCATTTGTATCTCTTACTTTAACTGCAAAGAAACAAAAAGGTTTGTGCAGTTCTTAGCTTCATCAATTCCACTGGATTTATTACCAAAAGGAAAGGTTGAGAAGCCTTAACTCCTGTTAAAAGCAAACTGGAGCTGAAGCATGAACTAGAGTCACTGGAGTATTAACTAGGGAATTGGGAGTAAATTACTTGTGTGATCTTAGGGGCTTAGGTAGTAGACATTACATAAAAACCCAGCACAGTCGGGAAATTGTATAATATGCTTCATTTTGATGTATGTTACAGTATTACTAACTCTGATGTATTTGGGATAGATCATTAATTGGATCAAAGATTTTGCAAAAGAAATGCTAATAGAAATCTCCAGGCAGAGGTGAGGCAATGGGATATGCCTGTATTTTAGTTTCCCAATTTGAAGAAATGATATTTCTGTCTCAGGCGGTGTTGACACTTGAATCAGTGGTCAGGAAAATGTGTATTTTAGAGTCATAAGGTGTACAGTAGTGTATGCAGAGTTTTTCCTAATGCTCTTACTGCTTTTGGATAGAGGACCAGCATTGCCTCTGATGTCAAGTAGCTTTTTTGCATTTGCCCTTAGCTTTTATATGCTAACAGAATTTGAAGCTAAAGTACTGGTTTTTGTACAATGTATATGCAGAAGCCTAATAAGAGGATCAGTCATGCTGCTTCTTGAACTTCAGCTGGGACTGCAAACAGTGCTTGTAGGGAGGGTTTTTTGGAGTCCTGATGAGCCCAGTTACTCGGGAGAGCCCTCTCTTCTCTGGATCATTTCATTCTGATTTTCCGGTATTCTTCAGTGGTTCTGGTAAATGGTATCAGCTACCTAATCTGCTCCAAATGCATTGTGCAAGCAGGTTTCTTGTGGTATAAAGAGAATTTGTGCCATTGGCTGGGCTTCAGCTCCATGTCAAAAGTCAGATTTTCCTCAAGCACAGTTGTGTGACTAAGCCCTGGGCTGGTAATGTTTCATGGAAAACAGAATAAGGCTTCCCTTGTTTCCCTTACTCTTTATGAAGTGCTTCACGATTTTGATGGGAAAATGAACTATAATTTTATCAAGCATAAAAGTTTTATACATGAAACCCGGATGTCTTGTACAATAGATTCTTTCTAGTGGTGTATAAATAAAAGCGTTGTGGCAGAAAGATTCTCATTTACACCTATTGTCATTGGATTGGCAGTTCTGATTCAGATACCTTGGTTTATCAGCGCTCAACAGATGCACATCCTTTGCTTAATAGCTGAAGAAGGATAAAAACACTAAGCAGGCTTTCACCTCAGCATCTGATTTGAGAGCACCTAAGGGTGCAGGGAAAAGGCTTTATCCCAAGCACATGAAATCTATTCTAGACTCTCACTTCTGGAGAACATTTCCCCTTCCACTCAAACCATGCAAATATGCAAGCTATGTTTTTAAAATCAGTGTGCTAAGATCATGGTCTAACATGTCATCCCCCCACCCCTCCAATCTTTTCCAGGTACGCAGGCATCCAGCGGCTCCACAGGTCCCTCAGTTCAGAGGTATGGTATTTTGGGGGTACCATGTTCTTTTCTGGTGGGACTCTTGCAGTGGGCTGTGCTTTGACGCCCAAAAGCCTTCCTGGCCCCAGTGTGCTTCAGCTGAAATTGCAAGTGTCAGGTCTGTGAAAATCAATCCAGTTTGTCTGAAGGCTGAAGAATATTTTAGAACATAGAAAATGAAAGTGTCTTCTCGGTCTTATCTCTGACAAAGCTTTGTGTTTATACATACAGTATTGCATCAGTTTATCTATTCTTGAACAATATTGGATTACCCTGTGTTCTATTTTGTGACAGAAGAACTAGTTGTTCCTCTATTTGGTTAATTCTGTCTATGTTTCTGTAACAAAGATCAAAATGATCCTGGTTTTGTACGTTGCTTTTCATCCTTGCAAACTGTAGAGAGGAGATAATCTTTCTGGTGGGTGCTGGCTTTAAAAGCACTTCTCTGGAGGAGGGACATTTGTGGCACTGAAGGAGCTGGGTGTCTCTGTGTCACTGTGACAGCTTCAGCTTTATTTGGTATCTGAGAGGCTCTTCTCTGCTTGCCGCTGGTTTCTGCTCCTTGATTTCATTTGTCTTTCTGTCCTTCTGGTTTTGATTTGTGTTGTACTTCCTATTGACAGACTGTGTCCTTTTTTTCAAATGCAATAATAGTTTCCTCTGTAATTTCTTATTCCTCCATAGAGGCTGAAGAAGTCATAATTTTGTCTGTGTAAAGACTGGCAGACAATATCTGGCATCTCAGAAGTGCCTAAATTAATACAAATAACTGTTGCTTTATATTACTTAATATTTGTATTCTCATTTCTTAGGGGAGGCTTTGCAGCGTGGTTTATGTTAGAGACAATCACTGCCTTTTCAGAATTCGTTAGATGCCTTTCTCTGGAAGGAGATCTCTCTTTAAAGGATGAATGCATGTCCTATCCCTTTCTATCTACTCCACATTCAAAATATTGATGTTTAAGTGTCAAAACTAACTGTATTATTGCAACACTGGCCATGTAAATGGACAGATGCTGTAAGCTGCTTAGTGGTTATTCGGCCACAGGAGCAGCAGAGGGTGCTGTGGCATGGCTTGAGAGTGGAGATTGCTTAAAAACAGATAAAAAGATTCCTTGAAACTTATGACTAACTACCAGATTGGCATTTTGTCTTCACTTTGCCTTTTCTCGTGTAACACCATAAATCAGCCTGTGACTATTGGATGGTAAATGCATCTGTCCTTTGATAAAGAACCTATCCATTTAATAGATGCTTTGTAAGGAAAAAACAATGAAAACAACTTCTTTTTTTCATTCTAGCGTATCTGAGGAGAGCAGCAGTGTCCCTGCTGGTAAAGGAACAAAAGTCAGCCGCACCTTCAGCTACCTCAGGAATAAAATGTCCAGCAGCAAGAAGAGCAAAGTAAGTGCTTCTTGTGATTTATACAGCCATGAAATATCTACAAGTAGCAGAGATGAATTCTGTGTTTGTGTTTCCATAGAGTGGTGTTTATGTCTTTGCCTGCCTTTCTATTCTTTTTTCTTCCTTTTGCAAGGGAAGGCTTTTCTGTGAGGTAATGGGGAATAATGGCATGGGAGATTTTAGCACCCCAAAACTGAAATGCATCTGAGGTGAGGTTTCCTGTGCAATGTTTTTGCCTCTTTTCCCTACAGAACAAACTTCATTTATTACAGAGAATAGATTGTGCTCCAGCAGGAGTTACAGCTTTGCAGTGATTGATGGGTCTAATTTTTACAGAACCTGAAAGTTGTTTGATAAAATGAGGACAGGAGCTGTGAGAAGGGACTGGCTGCTGAAGGCTGTATTGTGTTTCCCTTTAATTTCTACCTTTGCCACAAAGTTCCTGTGCACTGCTGGAGAAGTTGTCCAAATCATGACCTTTAGTGATGGCCAATGGTTATACTTTCCCCTTTTTTCTTTCCCTGAAACCCTGGGATTTAAGTTGCTGAAGGTTAAGTCCTGCTCAGCACAACTGAATTTCCTGGGAACAGCACTGGGTACAGGAATAATTACATTGATGCTAACTTCATGCAAACGGGCTGTTGTTGCCTTCAGTTGTCCCCTGAAGCTTAATATACATTTGGGTTTTTTTGACTTTGATGGATTTTTTTACTTGAATCTCACCTTGGTTTACCATGTCTGACAGAAGCGAAGAGCGCCTTACCTCACACTGGGCAATGTGTATTGTATAGTTAGGTGATATGTAGCTAATATGTTGTTAAATGCTACTGGAAGGCCCTGAGACACATAATTACATGTTCTGATGAGTGTCTGAATAGCAAATGGGAAACAAAATGTGGCATAATGAGAATTGTGCCTATCGCAGGATAAGAGGGGGCTGAAGCCTGTCTGTATGGGAGGGATCACGCTTCACTTGCACAAGCAAACTTCATGTTAGCCTTTCCCAACATAACCACTTGATGTTTCAGCCTGAGCATTTCTCTGATGTCGCTGGGTTTGCGTGCTGTAATGGCACAGTGCACATTTGGATACCTGTTTTTCCAGATTGCATCACGTTTGCAATGAGGCACCAGCTGTAGTGAGATCAGTCACCCTAGTGCACAGTTCCTCTTTGTGGATCTGCCTTTAAAGGAGGTACCAGTGGCTCAGAGCTGCTGCTGAACAGCTTTAAGATAATGCTCTTCCCTGCTGCAAAGTACCCAGTCAAATAGATATGTATATTTACATAGAAACCTCTGTGCAAAACCACTAGCAAGAACTTGCAGATCACGTTGCACAGCCTGTGAACAAGACTGGAAATGTGTTAACTGGTTCTTGCACTACGGGTGTATAATCTGGAAGCAGGATCTGGATGTGTGTACGAGATCTGGTTGGGACAGGCGAAGAAGTAGGACAGAAGTGCTTCAAGATACTTGCTCTGCCTTTGTTAAATAGGTGCAGTCTGATTTCACTGATTTCTTGATTGTGTCTGAAATTGTTGGTAAAGCATTGCTCCAAAATCTAAACAATAATGCACACTACAAAGATCCCAGCTCATAGCAGTTGTGATATTTTTACTAACTAAAAAGCCATAATTCCATTCTAGTTACAATTTCTTCTCTACTTGCAGTGGAATGTTAGCACATTTTTAGAGCTTCAGCTGTACGCTTAAACAATTTGACCTAAAAATTCTTGCAAACATGGGTTTCTCAGAAGCGTTATGGCCAATGAAAACCTGTAAGAGTTAAAAAGAAAAACAACAAACCTTGAAAGAGGAAGTTGGACAGGAAGAGTTGGTTTCTGCTGCTGTCTGGGCTCTAAGAAGGGAGAGAGGCTTCAGCTTCTTTCTAACTAGGTTCTACTTTTTTCCAAACCTTCAGAAATCATCATTTTCTGAGATGAACCATAAAACAAAGCACATCTGAGCTTACTAACGGCAACAGCTCTTCTTGCAAATGGTGTAAACAGTTATGTAAATAAACCCTAAAAATAAAACAGGTTTTGGAGTAGTAACCGTAGGAGATGATGATAGAAGTTTGTGAATTTACCCACGTCTGACACATGCTTTGTGCTGTTCAGGGATTAGTCAGTGAATCTCTTGAAATCAGTAACGTGCACTGATTCACGTTTGCAAGGTCTAAAATGTGCTGTGTCTCTGTCAGTCAGGAAAAAATACTCATTTTCTTCATTTTGGTAGAGAGCTTCTGGGAAATGACGACAAAAATAATTAGCATGAGTGATTTCTCTTTTTCCCTGACTTGCGCAGTTATTAGCTGTACCACCAACAGCTTCTCGGTGTGTACAGTAAGAGTTGAGTGTTTGAAAGGAGTAGGAGACAGGGAACATTTGTGACCAGTAAAGCAGGAGGAGTGCAAACACGTGAAACCTTTCTGTCTGGCAAGTCTTCTGCAGCACTTTTACTGAAGTACACAGCAACGCTGAGGTATGTTAAAATTCACTTTTTCTGTGTCCCAAACATCGCAGAGGGTTTGATTTACCACCCTCTGCCTTGTAAATGGGTGGTCTCATACTGACTTGTGACATCTAAAATATTGAGCCCATCCGTTCCTGCCTGCATCTTGTTTCTAAGTTTTTTTGCAGTGAAAGCTAGAATAGGGCAAGATAAAAGCAGCAGCACAGTAGCTAAAATCATCTTCAAGGAAGTTAGCAGCAGTCGTCCCGCCCTCCCCTTTTGCTCAACTCCTCTCTGACAGCCGTCCCCCTCTGCCGTCGCCATGGGCTGATGCTGGTGGGGAGCAGCTCTCCTGCTCCCGGGGGAAGGATGTCGATAAAATGGAATCGATTTTCCGAAGTACCTCACATAACAGTGAAGCTAGTAGGACTTAGGCATTGGGAGGTAAGAGCTTCGTGGTTATTTTGAAGCGGAATCTGCTGCCGCAGCACAGGTCTGTAATTTTGGGCTGTATGACTGAGTTGCGGTACCCGTTGTGTCCGTTGGTGCACGTTGGTACAGGTTCAGCCATGAAGCCGTGCTTCAGGTCATGCTGGCAGCTCTGACAGTGCAAGAAAATGGCTTTATTTTCACAATCCTCTTTTTAAAAAGAGTTCCAGTAACTGTCACTGGAAAGGGAAAAAAAAAAAACAAAAAAAAACTTGTTCTGAGACCCTGATTTTCAGCAGTATGGCTGGCATCCCGTATATAAAGTTTGCTGTTTCCTCCTTGAAAGTGGTGCACCCGTTTCCTGTTTTTCCTGGGGTCGTTCAGCTTTAATGAAAATGCTTTTTACACTGATTTTTATAAAGACAGGGTATTATTCCAGACTCTAGAATTACTAGGCTTTGCAGTAAACATCAGGTACATTTAAAGTATAGGACGGTGACTCTCCTTTCAGCATTTTAGTGTGAAGGTCACGAGATCCATATTGAGCATAGGGTGATCTTTTCTCCTGGAGCTTCACAAGTCCTGGCAATAGAGCAGAACTCCAGGTGGCAACTTGGTGCTGTTGGCCAAGGACTAAACTGCAGAGTTTTAGTTCTTGAGTCCTGCTGGGCTGGACATGGTTAAAGGTGAAGTGAAGGGAGCTGTGGTGGTTGACGTGGGGTGGTGATCTGAGCTGATGGCTTGAAGGAGGCAGAGATGTGCCGCAAACCAGACTCTTCCTGGCAGGGTTTCTGCTTCAGACAAGGTTATTCCATACAGTAATGCTCCTGGTTTTGCTTATTTGCAGAATAAAGTAGTGTTAGGGGCCAGTAAATAGACTTTCTGTTCATGAGGCTTTGCAGGAAGAGACTCCAACACTGAGATTTTGCCTGGGGTGTGTTGGGAGAGAGGAAACCTGAGGCTGAGTTACTAATTATTGGAGTGTGTCATCAAAGGCTTGAAAGTTTCCCTGCCAGTGACTGCACAGCTCAACACCACTTTTAACCGCTTAATGGCAGTGGCTCACATGGGCTGCTCTGCAGCTCTCTGATATTTAGCCTGTTACAATATTTAGCAAAGGGCACATGGCATACAAATAACAAAATGCAAAGATAGGTTTACAGAAGCCTTTATCAATTTCTGGTTAAGCTTCTCTTTCGGATGCCATGAAATCTAAATTAACAGCTATAAAATACAGATCTGGAGCTGAATTGTATGGTAAACATCTTGTGGGGTGGTACATAGAAAGACAGGGAGTTGCTATAATTCAAACTTGGAGCTTCTCTATGGAGTTTCCTTTAAAAATGGTTTGGGAGAATTCCAAATCCATGAAAGGCTGTAGGAGGAAAATGTTTCATATTTTTCGTATTTAGCATTTTCTATCTCAAGTAGTGATAGAAAAGCAAAAGCTCTGCTAAAAGTTGGAGAAGCAGTCTTTGTTTGCATCTTTCCAAAGCTGAGTAGCCCAGAGGTTGAACCGTGGCTTCCGGAAGCCGAGATAATTTTC
Source organism: Mesitornis unicolor (assembly GCF_000695765.1). Lineage (NCBI taxonomy): Eukaryota > Metazoa > Chordata > Aves > Mesitornithiformes > Mesitornithidae > Mesitornis > Mesitornis unicolor. The sequence continues at coordinate 174,656 of NW_010164236.1, forward strand.
TACCGTGTTGCTGTGGTTCCTCAGCCTTTCTGCGGTGCCGTATTTTGAGTGTTTGTGAAAGATCTGTTTCCCCAAAAAAGCTTCACATGGTTACTTGAGGTTGCCTGAAACTGTTGAAAAAGTTGCTAGTCAGAAGGAAAACGGAGGTGGAAATATTCTGGCAGCGATGCTGTACAGGCAGCAAGGAAGAGCTTGTCTTCTCCATTGAAAACGCAATTGCAAAGCACGAGTCTTACAGATTGGCCTTAAAAATTAACTGTGTGGAAAGTTTGATACGCTTTATGCGTGGTGTTTGTATTTAACACAATTCATTGAAAGTGCTGAAGAGACTGATGAGAGCCCAGAAGAGGAAAAGAAGTAAGTCATTAATCCAAGCAGATATGAAACAAAAGCAGAAGAAAAGAGCAGCCTTCAGAACAGACTCAATTTTGTCTCTGCTGATGAGATACCAGCGCAGAAGGCTCTGTGAGTCAGTATTATGTTAATCCACATCCATGGGGGTTGTACGTTGATTTTTTAAGAGAGCTGCACAGACACACGACTACTGTTAAGGTGTGCACCGATCGATCTGGTCATAGTGCCAAAGGCAAACACTGACGAATTTGTAACCAGAGAATAGACCTCTGCGAAGTGACCAGGCATTTGTTCATTTTCTCTCGGCAGGAAAAAGAGAAAGATAAAGAGAAGACTAAAGAGAAGGACAAAGATTCCAAGGAGAAGGAAAAAGATAAGAAGCTGTTGAACGGACACCTCTTCACTGCAACCTCTGCTTTAGCCCAAGCAACCTGTTACCACTGTATGAAACCTTTCAATAAGGATTCGTACTACTGTGCAAGTAAGTTGGGGGTTTGCCCCCCTTCTCTTTGTTTTTCATTAAATCTGACATGAGGAAACATGAGCCTGACACTTTATTTTCCTCTCACTTAAGGATGTGGGATGGGAGAGAGGTTTTTTAGATGGTGATTCATGGAGCAGCGTGTTACCTTACGGAAGCTGGACTGAAATGAGTCGTGGCTGCAAGGAAGCATCCCACAGTCTCCTTCCAAGCCAGTGCTTGGACATCACAGCATCCCGCGGGGTTTTCTGCCCCTGCTTGTTGGGATGGATCAGTCAGCTGAAGGACTTGGGTTATTTCAGCTCCATGGGGCTGAGGCGCTTTAAGGCAGATGGAGGACAGAGAAAGCTGGCTTGGATCATGGCCTTTATTTCCAATCGGGGAAAAAAAATTCCCACCCATCTGTAGTATATCCCTTTAGTTCTCTGAAACACAGCTTCAGTGAGCCCTCAGTGAGAACAGCGTGATATCAAAAGGAAACGCTAACCCTCTTCTCCCTTCTCAATACGTGAGATTGCATCAGAGGTCAAATGGCAACTGCTTGTGTGCATGTGAAGTGTGTGCAGCACCACGCAGGTGGTACGGGAAGCACTGCAGAGGGTTTCTGCGAGATCGGTGACTTTGTTCTCTTTTTTTCTATCAGTTGGTTTCTCATGGCTGTAGCTCGATAAGGTCAGCAGCGTTTGTGTAGTCGAGACCAGAATGGTGGCTGGCTTATGCAGTGACCCAAAGCTATAGAATATGCAGACAAAAATGTCTGTTTCCCACTGCAGCTCAGGCCTCTCCATTCCTCACTACTAATAATATTTTCTACTGTACTGGCCTAGGGATGAGTCAAACTGTGTAGAGGAACTGCTGCCATGCTGGAGCAGGAGGCTCAGTGTCAGTCTGTTCCTTCTGGTAGATAAGCAATGTATAAGACACCTCCGGTGAGCAGTTAGCTGAATCCTCAATGGCAGTTTTGAGCTTCCTGGAAGAGATTTCAGCAAAGTTGTTTGCATGAGATGTGCTCTGTGTCAGCCTGATGGGAAATGGAAAACATAAACTGTTACAAGCTCTCAAATGCATCCTCTCCCTTTCCCAACTTGACTTTCTTAACAGCTTCTGAAGCCGCTTAGAAAATCAAATATATCCCAGTTTAACTCTCTATAGCCTAATGAGTTAAAATAATCCAACAGCGTCCTATGTTTTAGCGTAAATGTTCTTTCCTTATTTTTAAAGTTACAACAGAATAAGTTTTCTGCATTGTCCAGAAAGTGAAAGCCACAAGGAAAGTTTGGTCAAGTCTCAGGTTATAAGCTCACCCCTAAGAGTGATCCTTTCTCCTCTTGTGTCTTAAAGCCAGCCATCAACTGCCATGGAAATGACTGATAACCAGTAGCAGAGGCTCTGTTGTTCCTGTGCTGTTGTAGACTGCTTTTTTCCTACACAAGTGACAATGCTTTACTGCTGCCATCACTGCTCTGTCTCGCCTATGGATGACGTTTTCATAATGCCTTTTAAAGCCCTGGATCATTTTAAATCAATGTCTCAACTTTTCAATGACGCCCACAGCTTCCTGAAACAGCCAGTCAGTGCTGAAAGATTTAGCATGCTCTGAAACAAATGGGCAAGCAAAAAATCCCAATTTTTAATTCCTCTGCCTGGTCTTTTTAATGTTTTTTTATGATCAGTGATGCAGAAAAGAAGCTTTGAGGGTTTTTAATTATTAATGCTAGTGATACACAGGAGTTGGAAGAAGGTCCTGCCTGCTGAAGAGTTGAGCTAGAGGAATAAAGTTCCTGAAACCAGACTTTTGAACTCAGAGATCAAAATGCTTGGTTGCTAAATGGTACATACTGAAGAGCTGCCTTCAGGCTTTCAAGGCTTGAATGTGAATTTAAGTGGTTCTGAATTGTGTCACTGCCTCTTTTCATGCACCCAAAGCAGGTTCTGTCCCTCTTCCTTGTTTGATCTGAAAAATGATTGTGCTTGTGGGTTTTTGCAAGAACATGCAGGTTTCTTTCTTCTGTCTCTCTTGCACAGGAAATTGTGGGACATCGACAGAACAGCAACGCCCTGCGGCCTTACCCTTACCTCTCTCAAAATATCAGAATTACTGGCTTTTATTAGTCATTTTTTAAAACTTTGATTTCCAGAAAGCTACTGGCAGAGATCATGGGTAGACTCAGGGTATTCTGAAAAAGATACACAGCTCTTGCTCTGACATAGATGCAGCAACGGGTGGTGTTAAAGCACGATGCTCTTTGCATCCGTAAATGTTGTGGGTTTGGACCTAAACAGGCGTCAGTGTAGTTGTCAGCAGGAAGTCCCAACCTCAAGGACGTGGTCACCTGGCAGATGCTCCTGTTACTTTTTCTGGTAATCCTATACTACAGTAGCACTTGGTTCCTGTAAATCTCGGCTATGGTATGTCTGAGTTTATGTAAATGAATTTTCCTGTCCTTTTCCTGTCTTTTGGATCCCGTAATCCTTGTCTTGATAAGAACATATTTCTGTTTTCAGAGAAAATACTGCCCCTACAATTGGTTTCTGTTTCTGTCTCTTGCTTCTACTTTCCACTTTACTTTCCCTTCAGAGGAATAAGTCCATCTTTTTTCTTTTTCTTTTTTTTCTTTTTATTTAAGACCCATTAGGACCCTGACTTCTCAACCTTGCATTGATTTTTAAACAGAGTTTCCTGTTAGATTCCATGAGGAAATCTTGTTAACAAAGGACTAATTATCCGGGAAAGCAGTCTGTCTCAGTATCTGTAGCTACTCATGCGAACCACAATGGTGCCTGAAAGTTGTAATTCTCAGTTGTGCAAGATAACAGTTCGGATTACAAACAGCAAAAACTGGCCTGTTTTCTGTGGGGTTTTTGTTTAATTGGTTGTGTTTTTTTACTTTTAACAGACTGCAATGCAATTGTTCACAAAGGCTGTAAGGAGAGTTTTGCTGCTTGTTCAAAGGTCAAAATGAAGGTAAGAGCTTTCATCTACTCCACTGAATAAACAAAAAAGTTTAAACATTTTCGCATGCAGATATATAACATCCACCATATGTCCCAAAGTTTCCAGCTTGTGGTAAAGAACTTCAGCCCCTGTGCTATAGTGAATAATTCCTCTGGGCTCTCCTGAAGTTCCCCAGCATGTGTTTTAAATGTATTTAGCATGTATTTCTGTTTACATGTATTTCATATTCCATGCATTATTATATAATATTACATGTATATTTACATGCCTATGTAAAATACCTGTTAATACAGTAGTTGTCCCTTGGACTCTGTGGTGAGTGCCACTGGGTTTTGCTGGCAGCAAATTCCCTGCATTGTTCCCTGCTGTAGACAGGGACCTTATGGTGAGATGGTCTGTCCCATGCTTCAATTAAAAATGAAACAGTTTACTGGCAAAACTCAGGGGTGTCCAGCACCCTTAAATGCCTTATATCTTAAATTCACAAATGCTATGTGTATACATAGCACTGTGTGTATACAGTGCATCATGACAACTATTAGATGTGTATGTTTTTTCTGTGGTTAATGTGCAGAATTTGTGCTTGCCCCAGGTGTGAAGCAATTCTTCTGCAGTATGGTTCTTCAAGCTCGTTAATGTTTATACAATTATGATTTTTATTTCTCTTCAGTACTGTCAGCACATCCTCTTCTCATTTTCCAATTTGCTGAACATTTCTCCATCTGTTGTTTTGCCCATTTCATTGATGGCAACTGGAGGGGCAGTGTATGTGTGTGTGTGTACATATACATATGTGTGTGTGT
>NW_010164237.1:0-1281 GCF_000695765.1 Mesitornis unicolor
GGACAAGGCCTCGGTGTCACCATGATGGGGATGGGGGTCCCAGCACCATTGCACTGGGGACAAGGGGCTCAGTGTCACCGTGTTGGGGATGGGGGGTTGGTGTCACCATTATGGGGACAGGAGGGGCTCAGTGTCACCAGTTTGGGGCCAGGGCCTCGGTGTCACCAGTTTGGGGATGGGGGGAGCTCAATGTCACCATTATGGGGATGGGGCTTTGGTGTCACTGGTTTGGGGACAGGGTCTCGGTGTCACCGTGTTAGGGATAGGGGGAGCTCAATGTCACCATTATGGGGACAGGGGGTTGGTGTCACTGGTTTGGGGACAGGGCCTCGGTGTCACCGTGTTAGGGATAGGGGGAGCTCAATGTCACCATTATGGGGACAGGGCCTCGGTGTCACCGGTTTGGGGACGGTGACTTGGTGGCACCGTTATGGGGATGGGGGATCGGCATCACCAGTTTGGGGATAGGGGGAGCTCAGTGTCACCATTATGGGGACAGGGGGGCTCAGTGTCACCGGTTTGGGGACAGGGCCTCGGTGTCACCATGTTGGGGACAGGGGGAGCTCAGTGTCACCATGTTGGGGATGGGGCTTTGATGTCACTGGTTTGGGGACAGGGCCTTGGTGTCACCAGTTTGGGGATGGGGGTCCCAGCACCATTGCACTGGGGACAGGGGGCTCGGTGTCACCGTGTTGGGGACAGGGAGTGTCACCATTATGGGGACGGGGGCTTAGCATCAGCATTTTGGGGATGGGGGTCCCAACACCATTGCATTGGGGATGGGGGGGCTCAGTGTCACCGGTTTGGGGCCAGGGCCTCAGTGTCACTGTGTTGGGGACAGGGGGAGCTCAGTGGCACCATCATGGGGATGGGGGTCCCAGCACCACTGCACTGGGGACAGGGGGCTCAGTGTCCCCATTGTGGGGACAGGGACTTGGTGTCGCCATGCTGGGGACAGGGAGTGTCACCATTATGGGGACGGGGGCTTAGCATCAGCATTTTGGGGATGGGGGTCCCAGCACCATTGCATTGGGGATGGGGGGGCTCAGTGTCACCGGTTTGGGGCCAGGGCCTCAGTGTCACTGTGTTGGGGCCAGGGGGAGCTCAGTGGCACCATCATGGGAACGGGGCCTCAGTGTCCCTGTGTTGGGGACAGGGGGAGCTCAGTGGCACCATCAATGGCAGGGACAGGGGGACTCCGTGTTGCCCTTTTGGGAACCCAGGGGCTCAGCATCACCGTTTTGGGGACGGGGGCTCGGTGTCACCATTTTGAGGATGGGG
>NW_010164238.1:0-10220 GCF_000695765.1 Mesitornis unicolor
GCAAGCTGGAGCACAGGAGGTTCTACCTGAACATGAGGACATACTTTGTCAGTGTGAGGGTGCCAGAGCATGGCCCAGGCTGCCCAGAGAGGTTGTGGAGTCTCCTTCTCTGCAGACATTCAAAACCCTCCTGGACGTGTTCCTGTGTGACTGCTCTGGTGATCCTGCTCTGGCAGGGGTTGGACTGGATGAGCTTTCCAGGTCCCTTCCAACTCCTCATATGCTGTGATTCTGTGTGAAAACCAGCTATTTTGCTCCCTTTTTGTTCACTCACCCTTAGGCTATTTCTGTTCTGAAAGAACTTCATCCTATGGCTATTCGGAGTGTCTAAAGCTTCTTTGTAGCTTTGCAAGCAATTTGAAAGTTCAGATCAATTATATCAGCCACAATTTGGCCATTATCCTGCTGATATGCTTGAAAGGCTGTTACAGATCTTCACTATCTCCTTTTGTGGAGGGAGCCAATTATTATAATTAGCATATGTTCCTAAAATAGTTACATAGAGAGTTTATAATTCCATTTTTAGCTCATGATATAACCATGTGAAAAACATCATAGTTACTATAACTATTGGGTAGGAATAGCCTGTTACTGCAAGAGATTGTATCAGGGGGAAGGATAACAATACCAGGGCAGTGACTCCCGTGTGAACAGGCAGATTTTATCTATGGAAGAGGCTCAGTAGTTTAGAGGTGCTTTTTAGCGTGTTAGTTGATGAAGACACTGCTGCCAGTGACATTTTTGAGTGTGCATATATATTCCAAGAAAGGTTTTTGCTCTTAGTTAACAGTTCTTTCCTCTTAGGCTGGAAAATGCTTCTTTATCATTCTATAGTTAAAGACAACACCTAAGTGTTAAATTAGTTACGAAAATTAAAATGTATTTGTGTTCTTAGTGTAACAGCAGCAGGGAATTACATGGAAAAAGGAAATAGATCTGAACTTCAAATGCTAGAATTGCAGAGTTTAAATGCAAACTGCCTTAGTTTTCATTTAGAGACTAAGCAATTTGAATAACTTTATGTATATTCACAGTGAAGTCATATAATTTTTCATAAACTTTATGCATTTGCTACTTTTAGTTCAAGATTATTCCTGGTGAGGTTACACAATCTGCAAAAGTTTTGTTTGCATTATGTGAAGCCACTTCTTGCTTCTCTTTCCTAACTGAGGCTCTCAGAAGAGGCAAAATGTCTATACTGTGGCTGTTTTCCAGCTAGACAGTGGCAGAGCTATGTGTTGTCTTGCTCCTCAGTGTCAAAGCGCTGGTTTTACGATTGTGTGTTTTAAACTCACATGTGTTTAGTACTTAACTACCTGAAGTATCTTTGTGACTGAAGTTCTTGGTAGGATTAGTGTCCCTATTCAGTTATTCCAGTGTCTCTTGGTAGCCCAGATTGACAAAGTGTCCCACTAGCAGAAAGAAGAACAACCCAGGTAGCCTCAAGGTCCCTCTCATGACCTTTCTCTCACTGTAATCACCAGTATTTTGCCTCACCAAAGGTTTTATTGCATATTTGAGTGTTCTTTGCAACATTTGCAGAAGCTATGCTTTAAACAATGCCACTGGTGCCTTTCTAATAATAAGGCAGATGGGATTTGAGGAAAAGCTCCTACTCTTACAAATAGTCATTTTGCAGATAAAAACCACTTCTAGTTCAGGAGCCCTTGGTAATATGTTAAGACAGAAGTTAACCTGAGTTCTCTGTCACAGCCAGCCAGCTTTAGCTGATCATGCTCCATTCGCCCTCCTAAACTGTGCAAGAAAGCCCCTTTGTCCTGCAGGCTGCGGGATCCCTAGCTATGGATATCAGGCTTATCTTTTTTTATGGTCACATTTTTTCCCCAGGTTTTACTCCCTAATCAGAAATTCAACTCGATGGGGCTTCACAAAGTACTGCCTTCAGCATACTTATTAGAAAATATTGTGATTTGTACATCACCTGCATTTTGCTATATGTCACTTAATGACCTTATTTAACTGTGTAATTAAGTCAGGCTGAGAAGTAGTATCCCATGTGCCTAGTAACTCACTTTTTTTTTGAAGATCAGTATATCCAATTCCTGGAATTAAGGTGGTATTTCTCAGGTGAGCTGAAGCTCCTTTACAGCACTCATGGAGGACCCTAAATCGTTTTAAATATAAGGTATATCTACAAAGCCACAGAAGATATCCATATTGCCACAGAAGTATGAAGAGCCTTTAATGTAAATGAGAATCTAGACTAACATTTTCATGTCTTCGTTTCTGTCTCAGGTAAAAATTGTATCAAGGAAGAAGAGAGGACAAGGCATTTCACTTTCTGTTTTACTAAGTTTTTAGTGACTGCACAGAAATTAAAGCTATATAAATGTGCTCAAGTTAAGGGACTGTCTGGTAAATACATCTCCTAGAAGCTAGAGGGCGTAGAAGACACAGAAAGTGTCCAGTATAACTCAGGTGTGAGTGAGTAATTTAAAGTAACTTCCTGTAGTTTTCACGTAAAATGGCACTTGCTACTCGAGTTCGAACTGATTTTGTTCTCTTTCTGAAGAGGAGTGACTGAAAAGCAGAAATAGCTTTCTGGCTTCTTTTTTCAGTTTAGTCGATGGTCTAAAGGAGAACTGAGTATTTGTAGAGCTATTGGTCTAAATGAAGACGTTAATCTAGTCTTCCCATTTTTAATCCAGAATAGTTTAGTAATAAATTTATGTTCTGCAGGAGCTCCTATATTAAACATTAAATAGAGGCCTACTAAAATTTTTTTTAATGGAAGAGGTCATAGGTAAATTCATGGGCACGGGAACATTGCTATCAAGTGGAATAACCACAGACTTGAGATTTTCAGTGGTCTAGCTGATCTGATCAAAATATTTTGTAACTTTTCTCCATCTCTACTCAGTATTTCTGTGATAGTGAAATCCTGCTGGATTATTATGTTACAGTCCATCTGTCTACTACTATAATAACTGTGAGAGGGATTCTGGCAGACCCTTTGCAGTATAGACCAAGCCTTATTTTGTTTGCATTTTGAGAATAAAGTTCACAGAGCTCACCCTAAACATGTAAGAGGAACTGAGCTGCTCTGTGGCAGACTTCCCCAAAGTGCAGTGTGTCTTGTTTTCAATCCAAAGTAATCTGATGAGAGAACCGAACTTTGTCACAGTCTGTAAAGGATATAACACGTATGTATCAATTAGTTTATGCTGAGTTTCTCAGGTCGGTTGACTTTCTCTCTCAAATAGAAAATCAAAGGTACTGTGAGTCTGTAGGACTCCAGCATCAAAGATTCCTTCCAGCCTTGGTGAACTGCTATACGTCCCACAGGTTTTACGCCTAAAGCCAGATGGGTGCTGAACCACGGGATGATATTCCAGTAAACAAAAGAGTACTGGTGGAGTAATGAAACTCTGCTGAATTATTCACTGGGTCCTCAGTGATGCAGAGAGAGTTATTATAGTGAGCACCCCTGCAGAAGAGAGCAGCGCAGAGCACAGTCCTGCCTGTGCGGTGCACCTGACCTATCTTCCCAGGTAGGCATTTGCAAAAATTAATACCTTGTATAAATGAACTGGAGCAACTGTATTTGGTAGCTGTCCATTATTCATCTAGAAATAGTCAATCTAATTTAAAAAAAACCCTAACAGTTAAATGCATGCTCCCATGCCATGGACATAAAATTAAAAGTACATTCAAGTACTTTGCTGAAAAGCAACGGACTTCTACACATCTTTAGGTCTGCTGGCTCAAATGTGATGATGCCTTCTAATAAATGTCACAGATAAATACAGGAACACAAAATAGATCAGCACAGAGCTGTTTCTAAAAACAACTGCATACCAATAATGTAATTTTAGCCCATGAAGCGTTTTCCCAGGTGGTCTTTGGAAGCTGAGGAACTGCACAGGCTCAAGGTAGGTATCTGAAGGTACAGTACTCCCACCGCTGTCATGGTTTAATAATGATCAGTGATGTGTTAATGTACTGAGTGGGGAAGCTAAAAGATGGTGTCCAGCACAGGTAGAGAAGCTGGGGTGGAGAAAGTTATGATGATGAGGCCAACTGTGTCTATAAAACTGAACCTGACTTTAAAATAAAAATTATTTTGAGGTTTATTTTTGGATGGTGCTGGGACAGAGAAGAGTTTCTGCTGAATCCTACAGGGTTCAGGAAATATGCAGTGCCATAAGGGCTAAGTTATAAAATATTGCTCACTGAGTGCCACCCATAGTGCATACGCAATGAGGCAGAACCTTGTAAACAAAATGGAATGTAAGCGTTAAATCCATTCGTAGCTGTACATTACTTGTCTAGAAATAGTCAATCTAATTTCAGAAAACCATGCATGTGTTCCAAAAGTGTATGCTCCGTGTCCATATAGTGCAATAGTCAAGGAGAAGCTGGAGTACTCAAGCTTCTCTTCATGTGACTTTGTATCTTAAATAATGTTTTTTTAACACTGTATTAATATAACAATATTACAATAATATAATATAAAATAATAATAATATAAAATCCAAGTAATATGCAGATTTATTTAACTTAACTGATATCCTATTTTAGATGTCTGGTTTCATTCCGATGGGGATTACTGCTAAGAGGTGTCGTGCTACTTGAAATTCCCCAAGAAAAAGATAGAGATGTTGCTTTATCATAAAATGTCACAGAATATTTGATTTTTTACATTGGATTTTTAAATCCAACATTTTTTTAAAAACGTAAATTATAACTTATTACAATCTTCCTCTTGTTCATTAAAGGGAAAATAAAGCTCATTAGGATGCCTTGTAATCCTCAAATAAAATTTAACAAAATAAAATTTAACAAAATAATCTGATACTTTGTCACAAGAAGCCACAAAGTTATTTGCTTTACTGTTGCATATGAAAGCATATGGCTATCAGAGTACTCTTTGATTAGAGGCTTTTTTCTTCCTGATAGTAATTTGCTAAACGCAGATACATGGTTAGTCCTAAAAATGAAGGTTTTGCTTGAATACGGTGTCATTAGCTTCATGTGATAGAAGACTGCTGTATCTGCATTTTTCTAGAGCAGATGCACATGCCACCTTTGCTAGCTCTGTTTCATGAGACCTTGGTAAGCAAAGACATGGAAAAGTCCTAGTGTTGTTTCCTTGAAATTATACATATTTATGTCTTGCTGCTGTCAGAGGCCTCCTCCTTCCTGCCTGATGATTCGAGCTATCTACAGTACCGTGCTTTGGTGCTTCTTTCTCTGAGCTTGACTTCTAAGAGATCATAATTTACAGGGACCTTCATTGGGAAACCATTTATTCTAAAAAGTTATGTGCGTGTGACTTCTCCTGCACAATAGGCTTGTGATTTTTCACTTGATTTTTTTTGTGATATCTTTATCTATAGGGCTGAAATGAGATCACGTTTAGTTACTGCCTCTCTGAACTTTGGACACTCGCTGGCTGTGTGTTATTCTCTATCCAGTCCAGATGTTTCTGCGCATGAGCTACCCAGCATTTCAGCTTATTTTTTTTTGGATGGCAAAGCCTTAATTTTGTCTTGTGATGGAGGATGTTGGAACATGGAAACCACTCATTTCTTGTGGGAGGACTCCAGTGGCTCTGGCATTAATTGGTTGTGGCTACTAAGACACACGATGTTCAACTGCTGCCTCAAAACTGACCCCAGCCGAGGTTATGTAGCATTTCTTCAGACTGCTTTGGGTGTACTGTTACATGCTCCCAAGAGACTGTAACTTAAGCTCATGCAAATCCCACGTGAATGGCCCCTGAGATTACTGGCACTCCTCTCAGCCTGTGTCTGACTGATGCTACCTGCAGCCTTCGTTCCCAAGGGGCCTTGACATTTTAAGCCCTAATTTGGATCTGTTCCTCCCTTGAGAAATATACTGGAAGGGTTATACTCTGCCTAAGTCTGACTGGTAATATTTCCAAAAAAGATGTTACAAACTGATTGATCTCAGGCCAGATTTCCAAACGAGCTTTGCACCCAGCAGGTCTCACTAGGACGAAGGAGCCAGGCTGAGGGGTGCGACCATAAACATGGCAAAATGGGAAGATTTTTCAAAAAAACCTGACTTTGGGCTATCCTGGAAAAGTCCTTGTTAAACTCCTTGTTTTAGGTCACAGTGCTTGTATGAGTGGGAAAAGCATGCAGAAACCTTGGCCTCTTCCTCCAAGCTGTTGGAGTAGGTCAGGCTGTCTGAGAAGTGAAAAGCTGGGTTTTCTTTAAGAGTGGCATCTTTCTCCACTGGTTGTACAACACATTTTACATTGTTGAGTTGCTGGAATAAATATGTGAAGAGGCAGAAAAGGAAAAAGTAAGCTTATGTTTTCTGGTCAGCAGATTAAGGTGGCAACTGTGCAAGGACTATGGTGTGTGCCTTACTATAGGCACTGTCAATAGTCCCATTGCTTTGGGGGCAGGACAGATTGAGAATGCACATAAATGAGAATATCTCAAAAATAAAATAGGAAGAGATAAACTGAAAATGGCTAAAATCCAAATCTTGAGTTCAGAGAGGGAAGATTTTTCTGCTTCTTCTCCTTCTAAGTTTTTGGGAGACCATTTCTTGCTATAAGCTATACAGAGCAAGAAATGTGACCTAATCTTAACAGAATTTAGAGTGCTATTTAATTTGCACTGGATGCAATGAGAAAGAGAGAAAAAAGAATTCCAGGCTCAGCTGGAACTGACTAAACTGTCCTCAACTAATGGATAGTTTTTGTTGTGTGAATACAGTTGCAGGACGCAACCACATCCAGTAGCCAGGAAAAAAAAGCATGTTGGTGGTACTATTAGGAGTGTGCAGGAGCACTGGTGTTGATGCCAGTGCATACAGACCAGTCTGAGCACTTAAAATGAGAACAATTAATACCAGATTCCTGAGGAGGTGGTAGAATGTGCCAAGCATGTAAAAGAAGACCAGGCCATTTTCAGGTCTCGATTATTTCCTAATGAACTGCTTGAACCCAAGGGCCTATAGCAGACATGAACGTCTGCCTTTGCAAAGCCTCTTAGAATAGTTCCATTCAAATACAGACATAATTTCTTGTCTCCTCACAATATTACATTTCAGATATCCTCCCAGTAATCAGAATCACTGCAGTGTGTGAGGAGTGAAGAGCTCCTTTATACTTACAACAGAAAGCATCTGAACTGTCACGAGATAAAGGAGGTTTATAATGGGAAAGGCTAATAGAAAAGGCTTTGAGGCATCATCACAGTCAAAAAAACCATGAGCAAATCTGAATCTGAGAGCAAGTGACAATGCTGTCCCTTTACTAGAAAAAGCACTGGTGGAGAGTGAACAAGAGAGAACAAGAATCCCCTGCATCCCTTGCAGAAAATGACAGTTACAGAAAAGTTGTTGCATATTTCAGTTTGTTCCCATGGTTTTAATCTTCTAACTTGCTCTAATTATTCCTATTCAAGGCTGATATATGTTTAGCAACTTTACATTAAAAAAATGTTCCAACTAACAGGATTGCAAATGCGAAACAGGTAGAACAACGCTTGTGCTTGCAGGCAGGAGTGGGGAATATGTTGTGTTCAGATGCAGTGTGAACCAGTCCTTTGGTCTAACTTTCCATGAAAATATCTCTGATACTGTCTGTGCGTACTGAGTTTTCTTTATTCACAGTAGGCCCTTGGTTTTCTGTCTCCCCTTGATGAAGACCACAAATGTTGACCTCATAAGGGATTTCTTCTAGTTTCCTTCTGAGGTGAGGAATTAACTGCTCCCTTTTACAGAAACCAACAGTCACTGTGATCTGGAGATGAGCTTGAGGAGTCTGGCAGAAGGAAGCAGGGGAGCCACAATGAGTGTGATATGGGACATGGTAAGGAACTGAGATTAGCAAGTATAATAAACAGCATGGAAATCTATTGGAAAACAACCTTTGCCAGTTCTGCTTGTACAGAGATACGGGCTTTGCAGTTTCTCTTCAATAGGTATAATAAAAATAAATTCTAATTCAAATAAATTATTCAAATAAAAGGCAACTGGTAGTGGTGACTTGATCATGGGACAGAAAGTGAGAATACAGTAAAAATAAGTAGCTGAGCTAGGAGAGGAGCCAGAAGTTACAGCCTGAACTGGCTCCAAAGGCATTGCTTTCCATTGAGGAAGGTGACTGATGTGCCTGCTGTCACCTACACACAAAGATCCACATACAACAAGTAAATTGCACTTAAAATGGAGGATGAGTTACTAATAAATGAGCTCTACACTTGTGAGTGGTACCTCGAGAAGCTTCACTGAAACAGCCTGCAAAGTTTGGGGACTGTAACCATACATAGAAAAAAACGGAGCTGGTTTGACTGAAAGCCTGTAATTTACTAGATTAACAGTTTGCAGAGGTATGGTTTAGTACTAAGTGAGGGTTGCTAACTGAAAAAAAAAGTTCAATAGGTATCAATTTGTTTAATTATATGCAGGGTTTATTTAAAGTGGAAATTAGTCTGCTTTAAGAAAATTGTAGTGGGTGTGTCTGAGTGCATTTACTGTTGGAAGATTTGAATTCCCACTTGTGGTATCATTTAGTTGTTTTTAAAATGTATAAGAAGAAATGCATTTCTTGATACTAAATTGTCTTATCTTTGATAAAGTACAGGTGTTCCCAAGTTATGTCTATGGTGCTATCAAAGTAGCATTTGACATAATGAGGGAAATTTTATATGCCCCATGGTCATTAGTACTTCTGAGGAGAGTAACAAGAATGGGCTGAATACCAAGGACTATGTCTGATGAATACTGTATGGAAAGGGCTCTGGATCTGCATGGCAAAGTGGGTGAACTGGAGCTGTAGGTCTGTGGAAGCTGTCCTGGGTTGTTTTCCTGGTCCCACTTGGTCTCCATGAGTCGTGGGTTGGTTTCTTATGAACCTGCTAATGATGAGTGGCAGATGACAAACTCCTGCTTGATTTTTTCCCCAGTTTTCATTAACCTCTGTATAGATATTGTTTTAATTAAAATAATCATGACAGCACCTATGAAAAAGTTGTGGGGGTTGCAAAAGCAATTAAATGTGTTGTCAAAAATGATAAGTAGTCTGGTGTCACAGGAAGGAAATTAACACCCTGACCAATAATGGGACAGAAATCTTAAACCAGAGTTTTTGCCTCTCAGGAACTCCTTAAAATGGATGGATTTTGGAGATCAGGCAATTCTAGAACAAGACAGTTAAGCAATAGGTGCCATAAAGTATCTCCATTTTAAAAGTCAGTGTCATACAAGTGTAATAGTGACTGATAGCCAGCCAGCAAGAAATGTGAGATTAATTAGACGTTAATAATGGTGTACGTGCAAAGCTTTGACTCTTTTCCTGAATTTTGGATATCAGAAAGTTTGGGAATTGTATTCAATATTAGGTCCTGGCAGTGGAGTTTAACAACAACCTGCACCAGTGACAGTTGTCTGTTTTGTGTTGTCCACAATAGAGAGAAAGCATGGACAGGCTACCAGGCTGTTCACTGTTGCAAGGAAGACAGGATTAGAGCTCCTTGGTTTCTAGATTATGTCATCTTGCTTCTTTTATTGCTTTGGGGCTGCGCTGAGCACATAAATGCACAGGCCTTTTGGTAAATGACAAACTCCCTAAATCATAATATTCTGTTCATCTTAGAGGCACTGTTCATCCTTTCAGAACTGACACTACATTTGGGCATGCACTAGAAAAATCAAACACTCTCTGCTGGTCTAGGCACAGTCCTCTTCCCCAGTCACACCAGGCTCAGGAGGAACAGATGGAGCTGCGGTGGGTGCAAGGACTGGTTCTCTTTGCCCAGCATGCTCACAGAAGGACTGGTGAGAAAGGCTGCATGGGACGAAGCAAGCTGTAAAAAAAAGCCACAGGTTTACTATGGGAGATGGTGCCAGGCAACTGAACTAAAGGTTGGACTCAAATGGCTCCTTGGGAGAAGAGAAATAGGAATAGTTCCTCAGTAGACACCAGGCAGGGCAGACATAGGCAGACATGTAGGATCTGGGAGTGGCTGAAGATGTCATTATTCAGAAACTCTGCATGAAAAAGGATGCTAAAGAAAGATTATAGTTTCCCAAGTAACCCTCACTACCTGAGGCAAAAATGCTTCTCTACCTGTGACAAGGGCAAGGGGTTGTAATCAAGGGTTAAACTGAGAAATTCAACTTCTCTCTTCTCTTCTCTTCTCTTCTCTTCTCTTCTCTTCTCTTCTCTTCTCTTCTCTTCTCTTCTCTTCTCTTCTCTTCTCTTCTCTTCTCTT
>NW_010164238.1:10336-24551 GCF_000695765.1 Mesitornis unicolor
CCCTTCCCTTCCTTTTCCCTCCCCTTCCCTTCCCTTCCCTTCCCTTCCCTTCCCTTCCCTGTTGTCAGCAGAGCTGTATCTTGGCAGTGAGGGCTTCCTTTTGCCCTTCTGCCCTCACCCCTGCACCCCAGCTCATGCTCCTCTTCTTTGTGTTTTCTTGGCCCGCTCTCAGCAAACATGAGCATCAAGGGTTGGGATGATTGCATGTCATGTTCCTGGTTAGGGAAACCTGCACAGTAACGTGCCTGAGATGTTTCAAAGATAAGCAAGTTTCTTGTACTGCTGGAGCTTTAATAGCCAGTCATCTTTTCTGGTAATGTGCATGCACCCATCTACAATGTGCACCCATCTACAATGTGCACCAATCTACACAGAGGTTTTTTTCTCTCCCTTTTTCATCCCTAAAAATGAAATGAATCTCTTAATTCAGTTGAAGCTACATCTTGCAAGAGTTGTGATTTGAGGAAGAAGATAGTAAGTTGCAAGATGTTAAAGGAGGAGCTTATTTCTTGCTGGCTTTGTGATAATGCCCAGCAGTGTAAAAAGACTCTATCCTGTTATACTAGAGACTATTTCAAAATGTAGTAAGAGATATTTCCTATCCCAAGGACATTCGCATTGTATGGAAATTTGAAACATCAGAGCAAGAAGGCAATGTGTAAGTATGGCGAATCAGGGAACAGGGGGACAGTGAGTGCTTCTCTTTGCTAAAACAGGCACTGTTTGTTCCTCACAACCCTCCAACTTACTGCTACAGTTGACTAATGTCTTGCAGGGCATCTGGGTGAATGCTTTGACCTGAAGGATCCTGATAGCCAGGGCCAGCTTCCTTCATGGACTAATTCAGGAGAGAGCTTTCTACACTTAAAGAGTAGCTTGGAAGATAGCCCAACAGGCAGCAGTGGCTCGAGAAGCCCTAAGACTGACTGGCAGGGTAGAGCATTCACTCAGTGAGCAGGACCAGGATACAGGAACTTAGAGCTACAAAGAGGCCTAAAAAGAGGTGTCAGTGCGTAACAGAAAAGGGCAGCAATGGAGGACGTCAAAGGAGTCCTTTGATGGGTGCAGAATAAAATGCAAGCATGAAAGAGCAATGGATGAGGAAGTTGGAGCAGAGAGGACAAGGCAGCAGGGACAAAAGTTCAGCCTCCTCAATGTTGATGGAGTTTTGGGAAATTGAACTGAAAGCTGCCTTTGTGAGGAAAGTAAAGAAATACATTGAGTTTCAGTGTCAGATTCCAGACTGAATGTACACAGAAAATGACCATATTATCTTATTAATATAATAAGAGTAAAGACTAAATGTAACAGAAGCAATATATATATTTTCCAAGGTATTTTCATAATTCACAAAGTCAGAGGTTTAGAAGCTTTATTTTATAAATCTTCAACTTGCAAAATATGGAGTAATTCTAAGGAAACAGCTGTGTTGAATAAGAACAGTAACATACCAGTCATAACATGGGTGGTAAAGCAAACCTTTAGCTTTACATGTAAAATCATAAATTATTTTTAGCTAAAATGATTTAATTAAAAAAGAAAGGTCTGCATCTGTTGAAAATGTGTTACTGCCTCACTAATCCTGACAACAATGCTGCTTTAAATAAAAGATTTTTTACAACTTTCTTCCAGTAAACCACATCTGGATTTTTAACCTTGCTGAAAGCTTTTACTGTGCTTCCGTATCAGACTTTTGTAATGGAATTGTTATTTATCTCCAAAGTTATCCAGTTCTTCCTTTGCGGACAATCTTACTTTTCACTGAGTCTTTAATTACATTCTTCTAGTCGCTGACCACTACAAAAATTGAAATCCTCACCACAAATCTGTAAAAATGTTTCCACTTGCACTGGGAGACAAAAATAGAATAATTCCATGGCTTTTTGGACGAATGCCTAGCTGAAACTATGCAGGGTTTGACTGACAAGAGGATGTAGTCTTTGCTGAAAGCACTTTCTTTAAGGTCCCTTTTAGTCTTCAGGAACATTCAAGCAGATGAGTGGAGAGAGGATTTATGCCAGTTTGCCTTCATTTTTTGTTAACTTTGCTTGCTTTTTTGTAGCTTTTGTGTTCTGCTACAAAATCTTTCTAGCTCATCAGACCTACTGAATATATTATCACAAGCTGGTAAGTAGTAACTTCAGGAGTTTTGGTTTGAAATGGCTCGCTATTCTTTTGTGTACAGCTGTGATAGAAAAATAAAACCCCTTTGTGTGGCTAAGCAAAAGTAGAGTTATTTAAATGCTCAGTATTCGCCAGGGTTATAACTGTAAAGTGTAGTCTTTCAGTGGAGAATAAATGCAGTTAACACATAGCTCAGCCTGCAAATGCAGCGGGGAGACTTTACTTGAGTAAGTTCAGAATTCTTTTGCGTCCCAGTGAGCTCTCCCTGCTGTGCTGCATGGCACGTTATACGTTTCCTGGGGAATGTGGATGGGAGCTTACAAAGCACAGCAGGTAATTGGCTGCTTTGGTTAAAAAAGCAGAAAAAACATATTTGTTGGTATATACAGAAGGTAAATGAGAACAAATGGTATTTATCAGGTGACAGCACTCGTCCATAGTCTTCTGGGCTATCTGTGAGATTAAATACATACCAACACTCTGTAAGAACAGTAAGTGTGATAAACATGGTGTTTAGGTGGTTGGGCAACTTTTTTTGTCAATGCATTTTGGACTGGAACTTTCATATGTTTTGAATGTAAAAAAGGCTGTTAATGAATATATGATAACACAGCTTTTCAGAGTGCTTACTGCTGCTGTTCAAGATTTGTGTTTCTGTATCTTAGTGTATATTTCTATATCATTACTTTATCTTGAACCATGTCTTCATCTTATGTGAACGTTCCTATCTCTGAAGTCAGTGGAAAGTGAACATAGCTCAACCTTTAGGCACTTATTTCTGCATGTCTAAAACTTGCTTACACTAATGCAAATATTTCCTCTTGGAAAGGGAAAGCCATTACTGGGTTAGATACTTTTCTCAGTTGCACATGTGGCAGTTTCTACAGACAGACTGAAAAAAGCTGTAGCGGTGTATCTGTGCTTTTTGCTTAACGTGTTTTTTATCCAGGTGGGGTGTGGAAGAATGCTGGCAGTGTAAAGACAGTTGGACTAGGTTCTTCCTAAAAACCTGTTTATTCACTGCTTTTTCTTTCCTTCCTCTCTTTAATGAAATGAAACACGAAATGAAGGCTGATAGATGCTAGAATAACATGAAATCTATTTTAATTTTCATAATATAAATAGGTCAGGTAAAATTAAACATATCTGGGGTTTCATCCTTTAAAGATTTATGCATATAGGTAAGTATGTATGATGAGTCTTACTGGAATTGGTTGACACAGGAGTATAATACTAACTTCAAGAATCTTTGTTGTTTCATGTTGCACTCCAGTCCTTGAAGAGTTTGGTTTTAATTTGTTTGCTGAAAATCTCATCAAGAAACCCATACACTGTGTTGCAGGCTGAAATTGTGCTGCACTTGTAGAAGGAAACAAAAATGAAAAAAAATATGGATTTGGTAGGTCTACCTGACTGTATGTAGGGATGACTACTGGAAGATTGAAACATGGTTTATAATTTTCAACTGCATACTGTACTCACTAATTTATTTCCTTCTTTTTGGTAAAGATGAAAGCAATATGTTTATTTGCTTCTTTTCTACACCCTTCTACTCTTTAAGGTGGCTTTAAATTCCCATCAGCATTTTATCAGGTGAAAAGTGTAATGAAAGCATGAAGGGAAATGCGGTTAAGATGCGCAATGTTTAATAAAGGATATTAGTGCTTATTGGCAGTTGTCCTTTGGCCTATGTAAATTTTTTTTCCAGAGGTCACTAACACTGCTTTTTCTCTCTTTACAACTATTACTCTGTGTGCGAGGGTGGTTTTTTCCCATTCACCTTATTTGTTATTTTTGGAATGCCAAATGCTTAATGCATCATTCCTGGCAGAAAGTTCAGGTGATGAAAGAGGAACTAAGATGGGTTTCAAGCAAGTTGCTGAAGAGGCACATACGGGATGGCGTAGCCATGGAAAGCTCCTTTTCTTTTTTTTTTTTGAGAAGTTGCGTACCAGTCTTCATACCAACTTAATGAACACAGGAGGAAACACATGCTTTTCTTGGGTCTGGAAAGCAAATGTGGTCTCAGAGGGCAAGGTTTATTACCAGTGTAATCAGTTAGAGTAGCATGAGCGACTGTGTGCCAACTTCCTTTTGCCTCCTGTGTACCTGGCCCAATTAACTCCATTTTTCACTCTTCAGTCATCTCCCCAGGTGGCTATTTGGTCTTAATGGGCCATAAAATGAGTGGTGGCACTGGTCCATATGGAAATGCTTTGTGGTGTAGGGGGTGTCATAGCCCTTCTTAGGGGTCCTCGAGTGTCAGAGGTGGCAGTGCTGTCTAAAAGGAAATTCAGAGGATGAGTGCCCGTGCTCTCTTTGTGATTGCTGGAAGAGTCTCTTTGAATAACATAGGTCAACAGATGAAAGCTAGATTGGTTTGGGAGAGCTGCACAGAGGTTCCGAAGGAGTGAACTTCTCTTAGGTACAAATGAAAAAACTTCAACTGGGATTAGACAGTGATATCCTTATCTCTTAAGCAAGATGTCTTCTTTCCTTCTCCGTCCCTCCTTTCTTCCTTTCCTCACTCCCTTCCAAGAAGCGATTAGCCATAACTTTTCAAATTTGACTTCTAAAAGGGTTGTGCTTGGTTGCAAGTCAAATGGCTCAGCTGTTTCCCTGCCATCCCTCCTGTCTTTTCTGGAATCTAACTCTCCATCTGGAGACGTTGATGAGGTGGGAGGTAGCAGGGAGCAGACTGTCCTGTGAAAGATGGTCACTCTGCAGACATTGGAGTCCAGAGAAAAAGCCCTGGTATGGCCTGAAGTTCTGCAGAAAGGGAAGGCACCTTGATACTGGGAACCCAGCAGAAGGAAAGACATCCACAGGCTTTGGGTGGGCTCATACTTGAAAAAGCATTGAAAACTTTTTAGCAGACTTGTGACTTTTAAAAGAGATTAGCGCTAGCTATTAGTTCATTTTTACCTCAGCACATTTATTTGGGTAGGTGCTCTGTATGAAGTGTGAATAGTATGCAAGTGTGTGGAGCCAAGTTATGTATTTGATTACATACACCTATTCCTCAGGTCTTCCATAGAGATGAGATGAAGCTCAGGATATTATGCAGAGTGTCAGGATTGAAACTGGAGTGGGTCAGATGAGAAGATCTGGGATTCTGCAAAACTTTATAGTGAAGCCAAACTTCTCAGATCTTATCTTTTTTATGTGTATTTTTCTGCGTGGACCTTTGACATCCAAGCATTCCTGTGTTGATCTTTTTGCATAATAAAGAGGTGTTGCCAAACAAAAAAATGCCCCTAATAGTCTTCAAATCTCAAATCTCAAATCTACTAGTAGTGGTTTGAAGGAGGATTGAGGATCAGAAAGCTGGATTTCTGCCTCTTGTTTTGGTGGGGCGGTCATGACACATGAGAATCATACACCTGCTCTGTGCCACTCTTATTCATCTAGCAAATTCAGAACATTCTGTGAAAGTAAATCTGCCTAACTCTCCTGTTGTATGGGAAAAACATGCAGCACAGCTGGAAATGTTTGGGAACCATTCTCGTGTGATCTTCTGTGGGGATGCAGGGCCACTGGTGCCATGTCTGGTGGCCTGGATGGGCAACATTTCCCCCTTGATTGCAGAGGAACCAGGACATAACACATCTCACTTCCTTCTCTGTGTTTAGAAGGAAAAGGGTCAAGTACCATTCTGTACGCCTATGCTTAGCTCTGAAAGGTGACCACAGCCTTCAATAGACCAAATTACTTGCCTGGTGCATTTCAGGAATCAAAAATTTGTTCTCAAACATGCTTATTTTTGGACCTTCATCCCCAGTTAGATCAATGGACAGCCATTTGGTTTCTGTGGTCCTGAGTGCTCTTTCACATAGGGCTGCACATAACCATTTGTGGTACCAGAATGTTGACTCATCAATGTTGCAATAAATCAGAGTTACCAAGAAAATTCTTTTTGTCAGTTAAAAGCTACTTCTAGAGAAATGATGCTGTTTTTATAGGCTCACACCACCAGGCTGCATGCCCTGGCAGAGCCCTAATATAGTCAGTGGACCCATGTTAATTTATCCATGGCCAGGATAGGCCCTCACAGTTTTAAGTTTGCAGTATCTACATGAAGGAAGAATAAAATCTGCGACTTTGTATCATACAAGTATGACTGGAGAGTGCAGAGTTTAAAACAAGAGTACCCATCAGATTTAATTGAGCCACCTCTCCCTGCAAACTCAAATGCACCTCACTGACTTCAAGAACTGTCAGGGAAATCCAAAACACCCAAATGGTGATGGGTCACTGACAGCCAGAAACTGCCTGGTCTGATGCTTTTTTGTTTCTTGGTCAGGAAGGAGTTATAAAAGAGTTAAAACCAGTGCTGGAAGGGAGCTGAAATATTCAGAGTTAAGGGATTCCCAGAGATTTCCAGAGGGGGCTGCATTTGCCTAGGTTGGGCTTAGTGCTTTCAGCTGCTCTTCTGCTCTCTTAACATGTGAAACCTGTAGACAGTGCACTGGTCCTGGGGGCTCCTGAGGTGTGGCTCACACCAAAGTCATTTGGTATTCACCCAGTTGAAGCATCCACAAATTTTAGAAGTCAAACCTGGCTTGCTCTGGAGTTGTGGCACAGTGTGAGGTGGTTGAGAGCCATCCTGCACTGCCCGCACCAGGTCGCCAAGCTGCCCAGGTTGGGTGTATGTGCACCAGCACCCTTGTCCTCAATTTGACTGTGTGCATCAGCTGGGACACAGATAGGCTGCTCTTCTCAGTGCAATGGAGCAAGGGTTAATAAAAATGTGTTGCTTTACTTTCACTGCTGTAATTTCAGCAGAGCAAACATGAAAAGGAACAAAAATCAGACCACCTGGGCAGCACAGACTCCACCTCCCCTTAGGGCTTTGCCACAACAAAATGGTGCATCTTGCCTGAGGCAGTCTTCACATGCTGCCAGGGCTCAAATCCCCATTCCTATCCAGAGCCATGGACCAGACACTCTCTGTGACCTGCCCTGCATCTCCCCTCGTGAGGATGCAAACTTTCTTCTCCAGCTTTCGCTGCAGGGCAGTGGCTGCTGAGGTCCGGGTCCTGCAGAGAGGCCAAGGCCTAGGCTGGACCTGGGGAGGCAAAAGCAGGAGTGTTAAACAAACCTTGGCGAAAGCTGATCATCTCTTGGCTAAACTCTCAATTTCTCTGGGCTTTTGCAGGTCTGCTAAGGGCAGCCAGACAACTCATTCAGCTCCCTCCAGCCAGCTGTGCGTGCCTGGCAGGGGAGTTAAAACTCGCTGAGACAGTACATCTGTGTTTGTCTTATTATTCACTTTAAAAAGTGGATCATCCCATGTTAATTATCCTCACGTAAGTCAAAAGTGATGCACTACTCATAAGTAAGAATATTATGCATGTTGCCTTTGATACTGTGTAAGTCAGTCAGTGACATGGCACAAGCTGCTTCACAGAGCCCTTACTGCAAATGAGAGCTTCACTGGGGCTCAACCTGCAGCACGCAGAGCTGGTGGCCAGGTCTAAATTCTTAAAATCACAAAGCATCTTGGAGACATTTCTCAAGAACAAAACATTTTGCAAGTGCTGTATTTCCGACGAACGAGGGCCGCATTAGGAATATATTTTTTGTTAGCTAATTTCTGTTCCTAAGAGGAAGACACTTCCTTCCTCTCTTCATTTAATTCCTTTGCTACTTTGACCTTCACCTGTGTGACATGCTCACTGAAATCCTCTTGGGAGGATCAGTGTCAGCTCTAATAAGCCAGCTGTCACTTTACACCAAACAGGAAGTAAATGTTTCACTTGGTAAATGGGCCAATTGAATACATCGCCTTTTTCTACCATTCTCAGTTTTCTACTAGGAGAAAGTGTTTTAACGTTTTGTGACTGAAAGTGCATAAAGTGGATTTGAAGCCGCAGACCTAAGTGTCTCGAATGAAGACTGTTATGTAAGACTTTTCTTTATTTACCTGTTTTGTTGAAATACAATTGGTGTTACAGTACAGGGGCTGGTCACAATTAATTTTCTTGTGTTTCCAGTAAGAAGATAAGGGATATGCTGTGTAAGGAACACACTAGGAATGTCTTTTCTTTAGCGAGCTGCAAGGGAAGGTACAGGAAAAGTAAAATTATTGCATGGAGCTCTCAGCATGCTCTCAGCATGCAGGGTGCAACATTACTTCTTGTTGAGACTTTTGCCATTGACTTGTTTGTAAGCAGGACGACTTTTCTCTGTTTTGGCTTCTGTTGTATTCATTTATTGCTCCCCTTCTACAGCTGTTTTGTGCTGACAAACACAGCCTGTGCTGCTCTACCAGGCTGCACAAGTTGGTTAGTTTTACACTAATAAACCTGAAAGATATTTGAGTGTGAGTGTTGAGGGGAGTATTCTCTTTGTGCCTTTTGTATAGAAGCTTGTGTTTGAGGTTTGAATTCAACAGCCCATGGAGTGCTGGTTTAAAGTGGTGTTTGACAAACTCAGAATCAGTGCGTGCTACTGACCTCTGTGGAAAGCAATTTGAGAGATGAAAACAAGGTGACGGCTTTAGTGAGTAACAGGGAGGCTGTGGTTTTTTTAATATGGATGTAGAGGTTGTGTAAGTATGGCTGCTTCTGTGGATTTGACCCTGAGTGGGTTGGGCTTTTTTTAAGCTGATACCAAGCCCATAAACAGAGCTAGAATAGGTGCTAGAATAAACTGTCTGTAAACCCCTTGTGCACCTTTATCCTCTGACTCTGCAGTGAAACTAGCCTGTCTTCTCATATAAAGTAAGGCCTCTTGGTGTTGCTTTTGGAGGTACTGGCTGAGACTCTTCTTGCTCCATATTGTTTGAAGGTATCTTCACAGTGTTGCAACAATACCCCATGGGCTCTCTCCTCCCTGCAGGCAATCCCCCATGAGCTCTTCAAGCTTCTCCTAAGTCACTGCTGTGCCATGGGAGCCTGCCAACAGAGGCTAAGGGACAGCAAGCTGCTTAGAGCACGTTACAGGAGGCTGCTGTGTCTTTGCTCTGGAGATCAGCCTTTCACTCCACTGGCCACAGAAGTGAGGAGGTTACCTTGTCTCATTTTTTCTGGGCATTTAGTTTGTCTTGTAATCTGCACAGGCTGGAGACTCAGGGCCAAAATCCTTCTTTGTTAGCACCCTAATTTGTGCTCTAAACTAAGCGTTTGCAGTAAATGAAGTATCTATGAGATGGATTTCAAAATATTTAAAGAAGTTAAGTCTCCAATATACTGTCCATCAGCCTGACTGAGCTTTGAAATTGCATGTGTGACAGATGTGTGTCTGACTTCTATGCAAGCATCTGTCAAAGTGTCAGGAGAGGCCTTGAAAATCCAGAACAAGAGTTTGGCCCTGCTCTGCACTGAGCATCCCTAATGACAAAGAACTGGTTTGGGCTTTGTTGCTTCTGTTTTCTAGAGTTTTGTGTTGAAGTTTTTCTTGGATGTGTCTGATGTGTTTCTAAGGCTGTGACTTGCATAGGTTGGTGAATCTGATATTTAGTAGTAGGGTGTTTATTTGGTCCACTTCAGATTGAAAAAAAAACCCAAACCCAAAACAACCCCAAAAAAGGGGCTACCTAATCATTAGAAAAAACCCCACCACCAAAACTTCTGGCTGTGGCTGAACTACACAATAAGCAAAGTACTCTGTGGCATTAAGCTGCACAGCTTTGAATAATTGACTTTCTCAACAACAGTTCAATTTTGTGGCTTTTCAAGTGGGAGCCCACAGAATAATTGTCTGTGCAAGCCACTGTCATGGGTGGGAAGCAAAGCTGGGGTGATGGGCCAGAACCTTTTATTAAAAAAAGAAAAATGGATAACTACATTTTCAAGAGTTCTAGGATTGCATTTATTTAAATAAAAGTGTGTATTTAAGTGTATGACTGGACAAATTATATACAGAAATAACAACAGATAATCAGCCTGTAAAACATGTGAGCAGTAGATATCTTTCTGCATGTATTACTTGCAACTAAACCTAACGAAACAAAGAGGATTCTCTTACAATTTGAGCCCATCTTGGGAAAGAAATCAAGTAATTGGTAGACTTGATGTAATTCCTTGCTGTTACATTTGGCAAATAGATAACAAATAATTCAGAAGATAGTTCAAACTTTATCTTTGATAAAATTTGGTCCATGTCTCTCCCTGTGGATGTGAACACAGCTACTAGTTAGGAAAATGCAGTGTTCCCTTATGTTGGTACAAGGCATAAGGCTTGCAGACAGTTATCTGGTATGCTCCAAGAGTACTGGAACCGGGCCTCTGAACACTTGCTAACATTTAAATGAATACTTTATGAACTCCAACTTTTCTCTAAGCTTTATGTTACTTGAAAGCTTCTGTGACAGTCTCTGTTCCAGAGCAAGAAGCCACAGCATGATGTAGCACATTTTACATAGAGGGTCTAGTGTAGAATTCTGTCCTAGATTAGGGGATTTTACACTTTATAGTCTCCACATAGGAATTAGTGAAAATGCGGGTCTCCTTCTTAGCACCTTGTGATCTAGGTCTGGGCTTAGGGCCTTATCTTGGACATTACAAAAATATCCTGCAGGAGCAGATGTAAAACATCAGCATCCTCAAATTATGTCATTTAAAATGTTTGCAACTTTCTTGGCTGGAACACTACCTTAGTCTCATAATTCAAATTAGGCCTTCTACAGTAAGTTGTGAGGAAAGCAATTCTCTGGCCAGGAAAGCTTTCTCTGTTTCCTGTGTTGAGGATTAACCTTAGTTTAGTAACTTTATGATTGCATTTCCCTCCCCTAGTTGTGTTCCTCAGACAAATGGTGCTGGTAGGCATTCATAGTGGTCACTAAATATGATGGTCCTGAGTGCACTGCTGCAGAGGCTCCACATGTGCAAGGAAGTGGGACTGCTGAGGAATTGGTTACTACAAGAAAATGAACAAAACCAAACTTCAACCGGTAGGACAGACAACACCAGGTGATATGGAGAAGAAATGTAAATCACTATTTTTTCAATCCAATGTATCATTCTGAAGTTAATAACGTCTCTGAAGCTGGAATAAATCTTAAATATGCTTCCTGGTAAAGTGTCCGCTAAAATTTCATTTTCATTTTGTTGTTTGAAGCAAATAACTGGCTCTGAAAGTTAGAATTTGGAGAGAAAATTTTGCACCTCCTGAATCTGTTTAACTTTGAAAGTTAAACTGTCGATATGTGGTTGTGATTATGGTGCTACATGTGTGAACCTACGTTTGTTCTTACAAGCTACAACTATGGTTTTATAGCTAGGGATGCCACCTTGTGTTGACTCGGTCTTAGAGGGTGATTTTCTATGCTTTGGAAAATGGGGTAAATTTTTATTTTTTTTTTTAAATTCTGCTCAGCTGGACATTGCAGAAAGGCTGACAGTGAAATAGGCCTGGCTACTACAAACAGAACCAAAATGATATAACTATAAACTGTAGTGCCTGTAAGTGTCCTGTTGGTGTTTAAGGGCAGCAAGGTGACAAAAATAGAGTCTTTGGTTTGGTCTGAGCATCACGGTGGTTGTTTTGTACGTGTGTGAAACCAAAGAGAGGTATATGCTGTAAATGGCCAGGACTACTATGAAGGCTGTTTCCAACACGTTAGTGTTGCTTGTTCATAATAAAGTACAAACATGGCAAAACTGTTTTGTCATTGTTGTGAACATGCCACCACTACGTTTTGGTTTTAAACAAAAATAGGACAAATATACAAAATAGAGAGGACAGAGATACCTCTTCTCTCTCAGAAGAGTATGATAACAAACCAGATGGGGTACAAGGAAGACTGACAGAGACACATTCATTGTCTAATTGGAGACTATCAACACAGTGCAATTCCCTGCCCAAACTAGAACCAAAAGGAGAAGCATGCTCTCTGGGTGCTAAGGATTGTGCACTTTTTCACTGTACTAATAGACAAAAGAGAAGAGTTTATTTGTAAAAAGTAGCTTAATTCAATTGTCTTTAGGAAATTATTTGAAAACAAACAAAACTGAAAACCAAAGGCCCAGTTTTAGAGGTGGAAGAAAACACTAAGTCTTCAGACTCCCATAAATCTGTTTCTTAAATGATCCTACTGATAAACTGCATAACGATAAACCCTGTTTTTGTCTCTCTTTAACTGTAGCTTTTTATGGGAATAGCAGATACCACCTGCATTACCACCCTGTAGTGCTCAAGAGAAGTGCCAAAGCTTATGGATTAGTGCTCTGTCGTTTTATCTCTGATCAAAAACCCCCACATGCAGAAAAATGACCTTGTAACAGGATGTGATCCAGATAGTATTGTTTGATTTAAGAATATTCTTTTTCTTCTCTTAGTTTCTTGAGTGTTTTCATGAAAAATATGCCATCTAAACAAGGTGCTTATAAAACATGCACTTTCCTATTTCACAAACACCTAGTGGTAGATTTTGGAGATATTTCCATGATGGTGTTGGCAATTGTGCCTAAAGGACAGACAAGAGAATAGTTTGGGATTAAACAGGTTCCCTTGAGTTGTACTTCGTGGTTTCTGCCCTTATGATCCTGGTTGGTAGCTCTTGCACCTGTGGTACATCGTATGAGAGAATGTCAGCTTTTCTCTTGAATCTTGATTTTTCAGTCATGGCTAGGAAAATTAAATTATTTGTATAAATCTTGTTATTTATTTCTATTTTTTCAGCAGAATTTTATTTGCCAACAATCTGCATCGCAAAATAATGGTAAATAAAACTTATAAACCAAACAAAAACATTGTTTAGCACTGTGAATCTCTGTACCATTTGCCAAAGGCAGACTACAGTTTAATGGACTTAGAAAATAGAAACATTAAATGAATCAGATCTATTTCTATGGAAAATAAATGAGGCAATTCTTATTGCATGAAAAAATGGTTCCTTTAGAATACTGTTTTGCACCATTATTGCTTCAAGTACTGTTTGTGTAATCTGCTAATGAAAGGCCTCTGTAACAACCAGCACACTGGGTATGGTAAAGGCTCAAAATTCCCAATTCCTTTCACAAGCAAATACGGTGTGTCAGAAAGGAGAGGAGAAGTGGGAAAAAGATTAAGGAGCTAGAACTAATTTCTTTGAATAAGAACAGTGAACTAGCCAGGGGAGAAAAGTCTTATAAAAGAATAATAAGTAAAGAGTTTTTCACACTGCTGCAAGTTTTCTTTGATAAAAATGTGTTCAGGTTGCCTAGAGATTTTTTCAATTTAAAATACTTTCTGCTTTTCTCCTCTGCACCTCCTCCCCCTCCTGCCCCATCCCCAGCCTAGGCACCCCCAAACTAAAATTGAGGTAATGGGCACAGGGGTAATTGGTTTGAAGAAAATGAGATGGGGCTGTGAAAGAGGGAATAATACACCTAAAGAGGGAATAATGCTGCTTGAATGAGGGAACTGACCCATCACAGTACTGTAAAAGTACTCATTTAGCCTTCAAGTTGTATTAATTCAATTGCTTTATCAGTTATTACATATAGTAAATATAAGTAACTATAACTCTA
Source organism: Mesitornis unicolor (assembly GCF_000695765.1). NCBI lineage: Eukaryota > Metazoa > Chordata > Aves > Mesitornithiformes > Mesitornithidae > Mesitornis > Mesitornis unicolor. The sequence continues at coordinate 23,917 of NW_010164238.1, forward strand.
GATTTTGGAGAAATAATGAAGTGCAACTTTATGTGCCAAATCAATCTGTTCATTACTTGTTATGGATTTGATTCCATAAACAAAGTGCCCATCAGTGGAGATGAGATCATATCTTAAATGCCAGAAAAACTCTGTAACGGCTCCAGGTCTCTAAAGCATTGCCAGCCTCCCTTTGGCCTGGCTGCTGGCTGCTACTTTTGGAAACGAACATTTTGAGTTTGTGAGAGGCCTATACCTCTCAGAAAGTGCCAGCTGTCCAGAGAAAAGGGTGCAGACCAGAGTCTTCATGGAGGGGAGACCTGGAGCTTGGCTCAGTCTCTGATTCATTGAGGCTGAGCTGCTTCATGATTTCCAGTAAAAAACAAAAAAATGCACTTGTGACAAAAGCTTTTTATTTTGATTGCTGTGGAGTTTAATTGCCTCAAACTGGGGCCAGCCTTTGTTCTGTCTTGCAGTTAAGTAACTCTGGCATTTATGATAGCTTGCAATTACTGTGCAAACTATAATTTTTCTGTTTCAAAAGTTACCATTTCTTTCTGCTTACTGCATTATCTAAGATACCACAATTATGCACATCTTCAGAAAGAGGAAATGGCTGTGGCACATCCCATACTGCGGCATGGTGAGTGTAGGGA
>NW_010164238.1:24582-26704 GCF_000695765.1 Mesitornis unicolor
GTATTTTGGGGGTTTCTGCAATAAGTGTTCTTAAGGAGCCAAATTTTCATCAGTGTCTGAGGAGACAAACTGGTTCATTACACATACTGTAATGTCTTTCCTAGGAAGACTTTAGATCAGCTCTTAATTTTTAACTGCTTTATACATATGTGTACGAAGGTAAATACGAGGTAAATTGTAGCAAAAATGTTAGTGAATACACAAAGTCTTGTTTAATCATAGGCACACTTGGGAACAGGTTCCAGGAGTCAAGAAGGACCAATATCTTTTTCTAAGTAGGCAATGGTCTTAAACACTTAAATTAAAACAGATGTGCAAGAACACTACTTCCTACAGGAACTGCTAGCATCAAATTGGTGGTGTCAGACCTGGGAAAACTGTGCTGTGTTGGTATTTGTTTGTTCTGAGTTGCTCTTTGGCTTCCTGGAATTTGTAGAGTTTTAGCTCAAATATGTGGTACCTAAAAGCAAAGCAAGAATAAATCGCTATCTTACCTTTTTGTCAGGTGTTTGCTATTTATTTTTTCAGGCAATATGCAATCTGCATTTGACACACTGCAAGTGGGAAGGCAGGGATTTCTTCACTGTCTGATCTCAGATATATTGGGTTCATAATAGCTTCAATGATGTGGAAATGGATATTTACAGATGGATTTGGATGTGTAAGATCTGCTGCAAAAATAGATGCCATTTTAACATAACCTTACACAAGAGACATATAAATTCTTCTGTCTTTTGACAGTGAATTAACTAGGGATGTTGAAAAGTTATGTCAATCTCTTTTGCCAAAAGCTGTGGGGGAGAGCTATGGTAAAGCCTTTAAATTTGACAACTTTCTACTCTTTTAGAGCCAAACCGTCAAGGAAATTTTTTAAAATAGGGATTTTTTTTACATAGGGATGATGATTAATAGATTAGTATATAAATGTAGTAAAAGATCACTGTTTTTTTATTTTTTTAACACTGAGAGGTGTAACAATAACCATGTTCAAACGCTTTGGTAGCTTGATGCATTGGGATGACCAAAGACTTCAGATTTTCTTTTTTTTCTTTCATGGCTTTGGGACCGCTGGTAAACACTTGCTTTATTCTGCATAAAGGGCAGAATAAGCTGTGTTGTTGAACAATATAGCATTGGTTTGGGGAAGAAGATGATAAAGGAACAGGGAATATATAATCCCAAAGCCTGGCTGTGACCGTTGTTTGGCAGCTCATCTAATATAGGAAATCTTGTATCCTCTTCAAAGTTCTTTGAAGTTCAGGACATGCCTGTCTTGAGTTCTGCTTTCCCAGGACTGTAATGTTTTCATAATCTACTTATGTTTGTCCTAGTCTATTCTGTGGCTTTACTCATGCTTCTGTCTTTCCTGGTGGAGGGGAAGCTGCAACCCTTTCCTGTAGCAGCATCACTGCCAAGGAGGTTCTCTCCCAAAGACCACACACAGTGTTTTACATGGCTTCTGCTGTAATAAATCAAATAAGACAGCCACCCATGTAGTACTCATAAGAGCTGACGTTTTATTTTGTCTCATTGACAGTTTTACTAGTATGTTAGTACTCTGTATGCACATCTAATATTAATGACAGGAAACCAGAATATAATTTGAAACTTATATTTTATAATGGCTTTAGTCTTGCTTTGAAAGAGGGAAGAGATTCAAATTAATTGTTCTGCAAATTAATTTATACTGTTCATGATATATATGTTTCTATGAAAATTGGTTAATCTTGAAGTGGTTTCTTAATACGTTTATAAAAATTCAGTGAAAGGCCACTTAATGGGTAAATTATTGATAAAATGATGAAGAAGTTCTGTAGTAGAAAACTGTTAACTATGAGTGAAAGATGATTCAGTTCTGGAGATATGTCTGTAATCTCTTGGATACCTAAAAGATCTCTTAGAACCATCTGAAAGGTTTTATGCTTGATAAACTTGGCACAAAAGTGTCTGGTGTATCAGGTTTACAGCTTGTCTGAGAAGGAGAATGAGGTAGCAGGGAGGCCAAAAACCTCCAAGTTGTTACTAATAAAATCAGTTATTGCTTCTCTGTACAAATACACAGGGTGCATGAAATGAATAAAGTCTGCCTTCCTTCACAGAATCACAGAATAGCTTGGTTGGA
>NW_010164239.1:0-18492 GCF_000695765.1 Mesitornis unicolor
GAGGGGGGCGGGGGGGAAGTGATTTACACCTCCATAAGAGCAAAGAGAAATCCAGGAAGGACTGTGACCTCCAAGCCACATTATTTTTTACTGGTCTTGCCTTGAACTGTTAGTGTTCAGGGTGGATAGTCAAGTCACACTCCAACCTATAACATTTTCACTGACAAGTGTGCAGGCCCTTTTCTCTCTTCCTGCCATCTAAGTCTGGTAATGAGTTTGATGTAATTTCAGTTCAGTCCTCAAAAACAAGTCCAATGGACTGTAAATATCTTATCCAGGCTTACTGCATTTATATAGATTTGGATTTTATATTCATATTAAATTTGTTTTATACTGTGTTTTACCTGCCTTTCTTTTATGTATATGGTAACCTGTGGTGTCCTTTAGCTGACTTTGTCATGAAAGAAATTACTTTCTAAATAAAAAAGGATTTGTGTCCATAAAAAAACAGCTGGAAATTTAAGCTTCTTTGTTAAACTATTGTTTTTAAATTACACCCATAGTTATTGCAATGATTCTTAATCTCTCAAACACTGTTAAGATTAAATAGCTTTCTTAAACATAGATAGTGTAACTGAGTCTTACTTTACTTATCAGTTTATATAAGATTAAAAAGGATATGGATCTTTTTTTGTGAAATACTCTGTCAAGACCATGGAAAGTGTGCTGCCTGGCTTACAGAGTTTGCAAGATAAGAAAAAATGCAAATAGACAGCAAACCTACAGTGAGTCAGAAGATGAAGACAGGAACAATAATAAGATTATAATAATTATAATAAAGGCTATCTGTTATGGTATTTTTGAACCAGGTCGTTATTTTAATTTTAAACTTTTAAAATAGGTATCAGCAGTCCGCACTGGCCTTTTACCTAGCCATTATCAGCTGGTTGTTTCCAAGTCCTTTGGGTCTCAAGATGGGAACTGAAGGATGAGAGGTTAATGGCTTTATGCACTAATTCAAGGAGTGCACCTTATTTTTAAAAGTGCTAAGACTCCTGTGGCAGAAACTGTCAAGTGAACAGTTTAGGCTACTATCACTGATGAAGTGGAAATGTCAAAGAGCAACTCATTAGAGTCAGAGAACAAATAGGTAGGGAGACTCAAACCTTTGAAAAGCATGAAAGGTAAGAACAAGTAGATGAACAAGAAAGATGTGATTGGAAAAAAAGAGGAGTCAGTGAAAGATGTAAGGGAGAGTGATCAGTGAAAAGGAAGATGACCTTGCATGTAGTGAAAAAAGATTGTACACCATCATCCTGCTAATGTTAGTGTGGTTAATTTTGATTCTGAAACAGTCTTCAGAAAGGTTCTTATAAATACACATCATCAGAATCATAGAAATACTGTCTGGAAGGACATTTAACAGTCATCTAGACACTCTTGAATCAGGACCACATTAAATAGTAGATTCAGTCAGCCGTTATTTTGTCTACGGGAATCTTGGAAGAACCTCTAGGTGCAATCTGTTTCTCTGCTGCCCTAACTTTATCGTGAAGAAATTTTTCCTAATGTCAGTCCGAAGATCAAAAACCCTAACTTAAAACTCTTCCCTTTTGTTTTATCATCTGCTAGCAATGAAAATTTGACTTTTCTGTATTCACCCTTGAATGTCTATGAAATACTGTTGCACTTCTTTTTCGTTGCCTGTCTTTGACTTCATTTTATGTATGTTCTCTCTTTGCATTTTAGTTCTTTAATAATTTCCTACTTAGCCTCCTGTCAAAGGGAGTGGTTCTTTGTAACTCTGCAAAAATTACAGCCGTGGTAAACAAGTATAGTCTCGTACATACTTGGTCTTTTCAGCAAGTATTTTAAATTGGTCAAACAATCTGTGCACTTGCTGATATATGCAAAGTCTGAGGACAAGCTCCAAAGGATCACAGGCACAAGAAGTAAAATTTAGTCTGGATGAGGGATGCAGAATTGTTCCAAGATAATAGTTAAGAAAACCTTTTTATCTTCTTATAAGTCCTAACCATGAATTATCTTCAATAAACTCAGACCAGGCAAGACTGTTGCCACAGACTACAAGTGCTGAGGCTGAGGAGACCACCTTTTGCCTCTAGCAGGGCAAGATTTCTGTTTGGTCTCTTTCTTGTTCTGTGATTCCTGCATTCATATCTGGACAGCAGCCAAGCTCCAATAAGAGGGACAGCTTGCATGTGATCTGATTTACAGCTTGATGGTTAGAGTTCCTTCTTAGGCATGGGAAGGGCTTTTGAGCTAATGAAATAAACCTATCTCTATTTTCTTGGGCAAATATTCTAACCAGTCTGTTATTATACAGAAGGGAGGAAAGATAGCACTGTCTTTTCAATTAAAGGAGTGCTACATATCCAAGTACATATCATGTTCCTCAAGATAAAGTGTCAGGGTGTAAAATACCTAATGGCCAAAAAGTTACCACAGTAAGGGCTGCATTGAGGAGATCCAGAATCCAAAAATAGTGTTCAGCACATTGCTCTTGCCATTCCCAGTCATGGGATCCGACCTCTGCAATGTGACTTCAACATCCACAGTTTGGTGTCTAATTTGGAATAAACTGTTTCACAGTAACTTGGTCCAGTTCCTAATGTAGTCCTAAGTGAATATATCAGTGAATTACTACTTGATGGATAGACACCACAATAAGGCTATAAGATTTTCATAAGTATCCTTAAGCATGTTGCTAAACTGCTCTAATATTTGAAATACAAAAGCTATTACCTAAATTTCTACATTTAGACTGATTCTAATATAAGGGCCAAGGGAGTTGTTTTGTTTATAATAAGCCATACTAACTCTTTCAGAGCCATTGCATTGAATGCTGTAAACGTGCATAAGGAACATTAGACTTTATACTATACAATAAAAATCCTTATTAAATGTTAAAAGAAATTATCAGAAGAGATTAGTGGATATTGCAAAGTGATCACTTCACATTTAGGTTGGTTTTGTTTTGTTTGTGTTTTGGTTTGTGCTCATTTGTTTTTAAAAATCTGCCTTTGAATGATATTCTTATAAAAGCACTTTAAAATATAAAAATATGCTAATACTTTTAAAATTAGTTTAACACAACCAAAGTCTTCCAAGTTAAGGGCCTTATTCTCAGCTGCAGTAAGGTCACTTTACGTTGTTCTAGTATCAATTACAGTTACATGCATTTCAATCCCCTATGCAGTTGTGAAGAGGTGTAAAGAGGACTTAATGTAAATGAGAATTCAGTCATAATCTTTTGGGATTAATTGAACTGATCATTTATAAATGGCAATAATTAACAAAAAACCACCTTTGCCACCTTCATGTCAATCCTTTCATTCTAATCTAAAGACCAGCTCCTGCTAATTTTTCTTATTTGAATAAGTATTTCCATGTAAGTATCTGCTTCAAATTTTGATTTTTGTGTAATTATTTTTTAAAGATATAAAGAGCAATTTGCATTTTGCTGTTTAATTTTATCAATGATCTATGATCAGAGTGGTGGCTTTGTTTTTAGAGAACAATCCTCTCTGAAATTGGAAAGAAAAAATTAGCTCCTCTGCAGTTAAAAGTACAGTGTTTGCCTAAATCCTTTCAAGCAGTTTGGAACCCCTCCAGTAATTCTCAAGGCCTTCCTAGAGCACTGCTTGGGTAGGAAAATCCAGTATTCTTTTCACTGCCTGCATTGAATTTGGTTAAATGATTTTCACTGATTTTAAGTTGAGAAGGGATTTTAAGTCCTGTGTTTTGTGTTAGCAGTCTACTTTTCCTAAGGTTTCTTTACAGTCAATGCCGAAAGACAGGTAAGGTGACATACATTGAAGGAGTCTATTTTTGAACTGCATTTTTGTGTCAATTGACTACTTGAAGACTTTAATTGGAAGTTACAATACAATACAAAACAATTCCTCTGATATCTGAGCCGCCTTCTGAGTGTCAGGGTCAAACTTCTAGAACTATTTGTCTAAGTACAGCCAAAGTACAAAATCATCTGCCCTGAAATCAAAGTACATTCTTAATGTTATAACTACAAAATAGTGAAAGACATAAACTAAGTGGTAGTTATATAAATATTAGTATTAGTATGGACAAAGACTGAATAGAATGGAAAAAATGGCATTAGAGTGCAAAATATTATTTACAACATACCATTAAATATGATTTTTAGTATTTAGAGATGACCACAAAGTAGATAATATATTATTGTAATGGGTATGCTGGCTGTCCAGTGAAAAACATTGGAAATACCCTAATCAAGCAGTCCCAGTCAGAAGGTTTAGTACAGTAGGAACAGTCATGGCAAGAGGGAAAATGAATCCCATGACAAAACCGAATTTTGACAAGTAAGACTCAGGGGCAAAATATTTGTGGCATAAACTAATACAAGACTCTTCCTCTCACCCAAAAAATTATATTAACATAAAGGCTTGGTAGAAAAAGCAGCAGCCAAAGCCATAGAGTAGAAGAAGTTAAACAAATTGCGTAGATAGGTCAGCTATATCTTTTCTCCCTCAAATGGATTGTTAGATACTGTAGGAAAAAAAAAAAAAGGAAAGAAAGAAAAAACAGAAAAGGTTTACCCAGTCTCCTTAGCCATTATTTTGTCATAATTCTTTTAGGAGAATATAAGGATGAAAGGCATTTTGTTTGTACAACTGTCTGTCTGACATAATCTGGTTATCATAGAATGGGCTTTGGTAAAACAAATAGATACTGGAAAATAACTCACCATGGTATGCCTATTCAAGTAAAATAAATGGCCAATCTCTAGCAAGAAAATAAATAAATATAATAAATGAAAATTCATGTGTACTGCCTTTGAAGCCAGTATTGGTTGATTCTGTATTTCTTGGCATATAGACCATTCACAGATAAGAGTCTAACATATCTCTACATGTCACCTTATCTTTTACATCCTCAGTATAAGTCTCTGTAAAGCTGTAATTGGGTGGATTTGTTTCCTCAAAGCCAATGCATGGCACTTCTGCATGTATATAAATGATTTTTTTCTTTCTATTGCTAAACATAAGCAATTCACAGAGTACGTCATTTCCATGCACAGAGATCAGTGGAAGGCTGCCAAGATGGACAAGAAATGGAGTATTTGGCACATGAACAGGTAACATTTGTATTTCATGGAAGATGGTGTCATCAATTGAACAAAATACTACCCATATTCTTACCACTGTATAAACTTAGAACCTTGTGTTTATGTTAATGTCATGACTACACCAGTAAAAAAGAAATAATCGGAGGAGGTTTGTATTCTAGTCTGCCATTATCATTTGACCTGAACTGTGCCACTTGTACCATGTGAAGGACTTTGCAATGCCCAGTTGCAATATGAATGCTCGCTTGTACTTGCTAACACTAAAAAGAAGAATTATGTTCTAATGGAAACCTGACTCAGCCAATTCTTCAAACCACTCAAGGGTGAATAGCTACAATTAACAAATAATTGGTTTTCTTTTTTCAGTCTTTTTTTTTCTTTCTGTTCAAGCCACAAACTGTGTGTTTAAGAAAAATCTCACAGACAATTAATTCATTTGGAACTCACATATAAAATAGCTCTAGAGAAAACTGTAGGATTTAACTTGAAATAACTAACCAAAACCAAATATTTGTGTACCCAGAAAACTTTATGTGTACTTGTAGACCTAATACTTAATGGTTATATATAGAGATACCTATTCAACAGAAATGTTGATTATATTCTTATATTCCTACCTTGACTCACTTGATGCAGTTTTCCATTGTATATCCTCATTTTGTTGAATTAGAAACCAGAACTTCTATTCTTTCATTACTTTTTGATGTTCGTTTAAGCCAGTGAGGAAATCTTTCATATATAATTCTAACAAATAGCTTCACCAAAACTAAATCCTTCTTCAGATTCATTACAGGTTTAAATATGGTTCACAGTTTGCCATTTAGATAGTGAGATTATCAAAAGGTAACGATGAATTAATGAGACTAAAATTAATGTATCTCTCACTCACTTTTCACAGCTTTTCCTCTGCACTGCTCAACAGTTTGTTTATTCCACAGGCAATCCCTTCAAGAAGACTGAAATAGTAGTTATATTTAATACAGGAAATCTCCAAAATACTTGTTTTCCTCTTTTCTGAAATATGAAAATTCCCATCTCAATAATGTGTATAAGCCAATCAGAAGTCCTAGTGTCAATATTTTAGGCTTAAAAGCAACTTTAAACTGGATACAGAATCTCTCCTGTCCTGGGGAAGATTTATCCTTTTCAGAAATTGAGATTAAGTGAATTTGTTCTCCCTTCTGGGGCTGATGAAACTGGACTTTAGGACTATGACATAGTTGTGAACAGAAAATTCATTTTTCTCTTTCTGAGCATTCTGCCGGGGTCTCAAGGTAACTAATGTTCCTAGGTTTACAAATTGATGCAAATAAAACAAGACTTTCAATTAAAAAATTGAAACTCTCTCTAGAATTTCTAAATTCATCTTTTGTAACTTAGGTAGTGTATTCAGACACATAATGATACCTTGCAATTGCAAAGCTCTCTTGTCACTTTTTTAATGACCTACATAAGTAATTTGAAACTTTCTTACTCAACAACAAAGTGATATTCCCAAATCACCATCTTTCAAATTCCCTCTGAAATTAAGCAGAGACTTCTGTGATTTTTAGATTGGGCATGCTATGGTGTTATAAACAGACCAGATCATTCACTATTTTTCCTATATGCATGTGTAACTGTGGGATTTCTTTGGAGGCATTTTGATTGACAGCAGGATGGAATAGATATGTCCACATATCTATATGTCCACACAGTTTCTGAGGTTGAAGTAAAAAGGAAAGAAAAAAAAAAAAGGATTTGTTTTCTAATAAAGGCATCATTTTGCCATAGGCAGCATCATAAGGGAGAACTAAGGGTGAGTGAATATTCTAGTTTCAAAACAAATACTGTAAAAGCTGTGATTTTAGTCCTTGAATTTGTCCCTCTTGTATTCCTTCTCCATTCTACAATAAACTTTTAACAGCCAAGATTTAAATTAATGAAAATGGAAGGTAATATTGTGGAAATACTTTAACCACAGTGGAGCTAGTAGGCTCAGCCATGATACAAAGAGCATTTACTCCAATGTTATGGAAAGTCCTCCTGTTCTGCCCCTGCTCCACCATAAAAGAGTCAGCAAGCTGTGGAAAATGCATTGAAGACTATTAAAATCCTTATGTATTCAAAAACATTATTATCTATTAAAGCTATTTCATCTGAAAACCAAATAAAAGCTGGCATTACAGGTTAGTCAGAGTGTTGAAAGGGACTTATTTTATGTATGACATTAGAGGAAAAGCTAATAGAAGCCTAAATTGTGACACTGTGTAATCATTAAATATAGACCTAATTTGACTGGTAATTAAGCCTGGAATATTATGTTATGAGAAGCCCAGGAAAAACAAAATAAAACAAAACAAAAGAACAACTTGCAAAGTGACTGAAAAATGGAGGCAGAGGCACAGAGTATAAAAATTTAGGTGAATAACAATCGAGACACAGTTGACCAGTTTAGACTGCCACTTAAAAACATTTGCCTCTGCTGTCTTGCACAATGCATGCTGAAAGAGCAAGCTGCTGAAGTCTGCTGCAGAGCCATTATCATCTGTTCATTTTATTTCCATTGCCAATTATCCTTAATTATTGGAAACTTTTTTCAATGTATAATGACTGCTGAAATGTTAGCATCCTCATTAAGTTGAAGCTCTAGCTTGAGAAATAGATTTTGATATGCTATGTTATGTTTTAGACCTGCATTTTCAAGTACTTTATCTTCCGTTAACTTCAAGTCCATCTTTGCACATTTTCCAAGATAGATTTATGTATTTATTTATTTTTACATGAGAAAGGAACAGAAGGCAAGATTTCCTTGTTGAAAGCTGACATAATTAGTATAAAAAGACAGACGTGATCTGAATTGCTAGTCACTAAGAAATAAATATGGACAAACATTTTTTCTGGAGGGATGGGTGATGTCACTTGAGCAAAGGCAACAGGAAGCTGCAATTAACTTGGAGCTCATGGAAAGTCAGAAAGAAATTTCCTCGGAATCTGCTCATTTATAGGACTCATTGTAGCCCACTGTACATCCAGTCATAGGTACTGGGTTCTATCTTGGAGACCATCGCAAAACCTGGTTGTGTGAGCTGTAAAAAGAACAAGGACAGAGCTGTGTCACATCCAGAGAGTACAATCTTACCTGATGCTCTATGTGGATTTCATACTTCTGGTGTTGCACACCCTCAAAAACCTAGGGAAAATCTGGCTCATTTTAGGCATAGGATACCCTGAAAAAATAAGCAGGGAATTTGGCAGAAACAAACAAACAAAAAAAGCCAAAATTAAAAAGGACATATAATAGAAACAGTAGAGAGGGGAGACTTCTCTGAGCTTTCTGATTTGTGTCACCCTACTGATACCATTATCAGATCTGGTGAAAATGGATGAGCTGCTGCTCCCTCATGTTCTTGCCTTTCCTAAAAGCAACCTCATAGAATCATAGAAGGTTTTGGATTGCAAGGGACCTTTAAAGGTCATCTAGTCCACCCCCTCTGCAGTGAGCAGGAACATCTTTAAATAGACCATGTTGCTCAGAGCCCCATCAAGCCTGACCTCGAATGTCTCCAGGGGTGGAGCCTCCACCACCTCACTGGACAACCTGTTCAAAAGTTTCACCACCCTCATTCTGATTTCCACATCAGAAATATCTCTCCAACATTGTGTTTGCCCCGGCCTTCCTTTCTTGGCTTCCCTGTTGTCTTCTGACAACATCCATGATTTGCATCTCCTCTGATGAGAGAATATTTTACCAAAAATATCTAATTAAAATAAAAGCAAATAACTGACAAGATGTGCATGTAACAGTGTTTGAGTACATCGGTCTTTCCTTTCTCATTCCTCATCAATCTCTTGTTTGTCAACTTTTTCTCATTCATAATAATGAGATCTTAGGAAGGAAAAAGAAGGGCTTTTTTTTTAAGTGTAACTTGTTTTAAACAACCTCTCTGCCCTTACTACACAAACATACATATATAACATCATAAAAGCAAATGTTAAGGTGACAATTCTAATTTCTTTTAGATGTTGTAGCTGTGTTGCTACCTGTGTATTTCCTTGTTAGGCATTACAAGACTCATGACAGACATAGGCTTAAAGTGCAGTCTGATCTTTAAGGTTGATTTTTTAAGGCAGTCTTCCTGTTCCAGACATTTCTGTCATACCATCTAGTAGCAATATAAAAGAACAAGAAATACAAATTTCAAGATGAGACAGGGAAACTAACTGCCTGTATAATTTCTTGATGTTAATTTTTGACTTGGATTGAAAGCTGTGTTGGTAAATTTGTGTTAATAGTAGGTTTTTTTCATTGTAACTTTATGATGTATATATATGTTAATGCTTTGAGAATTTACACATTCAGACAAACTCAAATTATTATTAAATTTTAGTTTGTTTTTAATAGTGCATAAGATATCAGCAAGAAACCTGTCATCCTATTTTTATTTCCACAGACCACTGTTGGTGGGTAAAGCTCAGGTGTTGCTTCAGTTCTGAGGTCTCAGGAGAACAACTTTTCTGATTCAGGAGAATGAGATATGGGGAAAAGACCATTTTACTAAGTCAATGTGCCTTAATGATGACTGTGAGGTTCTATTTTATAACCTTTTAGTCATCAGACAGAACTGCTATTCCTTTCTAGTAGAGAAAACTTATGGAAGTACCTCATTGAATCCCTGTCCATCCTCACACTCACACTTTCCGTCAATTGAATATGATTTTGCTTCTTCTGAGGACTCTCTCTATGGCTTCACTAGTGACAAAGCTTCTGTTTCAGATCAAATAAAATTAATTTTTCATTAATAAATATTACATATACATGTTGTGATATGAAATCCATGCTTCTGAACTTCCTCATATCCTTGCTGCAAACAACACTGACAGCAGAGTCAGAGTGACTCTGATAAAAGTGATTCTCATGGTGTTTTCCAGCTCACCTGGAAAGTGAAGAATCAGTGAACTTGTAAGGTGTCTGGGCACACAGTGGTTACAAAAATGCCTGTTCAGTTTGGCAGAATCATGGGATATGGAAAAGTTCAGAGAACCATTTGAACTTCTGGGGCTTCATCCAGAACAAACTAAGCTGCCTGGTCATTTAGCTGTGCACAACACCAGTCATCACTAGCAGTAAAATCTCTGGAATCAAAATCTGGCTGACAATTTTGTTGATAATATGTAAGGCAGAGTGCAATTCAGTTTGCTCTTTAACAGTTATATTGCCTGTGCTGAACTGACAGTAATAACAACTTGTTTTTGTCAGTAAACTAAGCAAATATGATTAGGACAACACATGGGGTAAATTTTTATAGAGATGCATAGGGTTTTAGCCATGCTTTTGTCATTAAAGTCAATAGAAATTGAGCAGTTGAAACCCCAGGTAACTCTTCGACAATATATACCACAGGGAGAAGATAAGTGAAGTAATAAAATGCTATTTTTCCCTTTGAAATTTAGTACTCAGTAAAGTTGCTAGACTGGCAGCCTTGCAAAACAGAAGTTCTTTGCTGTATTTATCCACACGACAGGTACAGCATAAGTAGCAGCAATATGGATTTCTTTCTCCTGCTGTACGAAAGTGTTACGTATTTTTCAATGGCACTCATTATTGCCACCATGATCTGGGGCGCTATTTGTAAAATGTATGAGTTCAGTCTTCCTTCCTACTCATTACCAGTACTCATTCTTATACCTATCTCCCTTAGCAATGAACAGGGTTCCTTTCTGCTTTTACAGTCAGTCATGTGAACCTATTATACAACTGTTATGCAAACTATTGATCTCTTATCACATGAATAGACTCACTGAAGCCAGCTGCAAACGTCAGCTGTTTATTTCTCTGGTTTGAATATGCTTCCTTCTTATGCGATGCTAAACATTCCCTGCTCTGAATAGCCAAGGACGCAAAGGGCTAAAGAAATTATTATTATAGTTGTTGTGGATTAAGCAAGAATAATTTCCAGATGATGTTTTTTCCTATCTTTTTCCATACAGTTGCTCTTTTCCTTCCCCCATCAACTACACAGCTAAGAAGAAGAAAGAAATTAAAATTGCTAAACTTGGCTTTAGGAAAAAAGGAAAAATAATGTTTTGGACACTGAATTTCCTTCATCTTTTACATATTCTCTACACCAAAACCCTTTCCTGAGTCTACTTGCCTCTCTGCAAAGATCTTTAACTTATATTGTCAAGGATACTCCTCCAAATATAAAGGTAACTTTTAGCTTTTCAGTGAGCTCTGAACCAGGAAGAAAGTGCACCCAATTAGAAAAAATTAAGTCCCAGATCTTCTGAACTGCAGTTATCCTCAGATTCTTCAGCCTCTCGTGATGTTAGCAAAAAGTAGCTTAATACATCAATTACCTAGTCAATGTCAAAAGACCTCCACAGAGAACAGCATTCCTTACCTTCTAATTAGGGTAGGTCATGATCTATAGATGCATGGGATGGAAGGCTGGAGAGATGTTGCTACTCCTACAACAATGCTTAGCTTAGTAGAATAGGTAGATAGTAATTTTCATTGTGAGGAGTCTGGACAACAGTGAAAATATGGTGAGAAAGGAAAATAAAACATATCCAATTAAAAGACATTATCTATAAAAAGCCTTAACTTTAGGGTAAATTTTGCATTTCCAAAAGATTACTTTTCAGTGTTTCTTTCTTGAGCCTTGCCCATCTCTTCGATACATAATTGAGTTTGAACACATTGAGACTCAAGAAAACTCAAGACCAGCCGTTCCGATCATCATAGTTTGCACCTTTGTGACAGGGTGATTAAGGAGCAACCACAGGAGGATTAAGTATATTTCTCTGCTTTGACTGTCTATATATATCTCAGGCAGTTAAAAAGTATGATTTTTTATGCTCTTGCTGAGAAATAACTGTACAGCTTTTTTTCAAAGCAGGCATTCCCAGTCACTAACAGTCCAAACAATTCTGTAATCAGAGGGTAAGTGGTAATTACGCTCTATCTGAGACAACTGAACTTTAGGAGAATTTTTCATAGTTCACCAAGATAACCTTTCTCAAAATGTTTTCTATAAGAAAGTTCAAAATCTGTGTAAGCACAGATTTTCCAGAAATAAATTTGAATTCCTCAGCTCTAAGACATTGTTGTTTTCATAGTGCTGATATATTGATAATCCTTACCTCCTTGGAAACACTTGTTAAGCACATTTAGTTATTTTCTATGCCTGGCAAAGTAACTGGCAAATCAGCTGTCCAGTGAGAAAACTTTCTGCTCTTGAGACATCACACAGATCTGCGTGTGATACTCTTACACATACCATACTTCGTATTCCCCAATAACATGGATATTAATAATGTTGTGTAATGTACACAAGCATGCAAATAGTATTATTAATGTATATGGGTCATCACTGACTGAGATTGTTCATAGAAGTGAACCAAACATAGTGTAACAAGAATAGTTTTCAGATGGCTGATCCTGATCTTGTCTCTGCAAAGTGATGACAGATGGATATAAAATGTTTCCAAGCCAAGGAAGTAGAAAAATATGTATCAACAGCATTCAGTGTTTTTTTTTTTTCCTTTTTTTTTTTTTTGAGCTTGTTTCATTCAACTGAAATTCCAGAGGAATCTATGTAACTTAATCTCGACTGACTTGAATTCAATCCATAATTTAATTCAAGGTAGTGGCATTGACTTCTGGAGCACTAAAAGATCTGGAATTTTCTAGTAATTTTAAAGATCATTTGTTAGCTTTCCATTTCATATAAACAAAAGGGGAGGAGTTTTGAGGAGCTTCATTTGTTTGGGTTTTTTCCTTTTTTTTTTTTCTTTATTGTGCCTCTGAATTGACCCACGGAAACCACTGGCATCAGCATGCAATCAGCACCTTTAACATTGAGATTCACTTCCTTCCTCAATCTCTTGGAGCTTCCATTGATTGACATACAAGTTATACTGCAAAGCCTATCTACCCTGTGAAGCTTTTCCTGAGGGAAATCTGAATAGGGCAGATTTAAAGGTTTCCAGTAAATATTATATTTAAAAAATACATTTTTACATAAAAAATTGAAAATAAAGATAAGCTATATATGTGTTGATGCTTATATACCTTTTATGACTTTATAAGTAATCGCATCATGGCAATTAAAAAAGACAACAACAGAATTGTGTCTTGATTGTGACCATGTATGAAAATCTCCTCTGTGCCTAAGCATATTATACGTACATACAAAATGTTCTTTTTGTAATGCACATGTAACTGTAGATTTCTTGCCTCAATGGGAGATTTTCTAACACATTTTATCAGAGAAAAACATTGTAAACTGCAGGCTAAATATGACCCCTGATTTTTTTGGAGGGGAAAAGTTTATTTACCATTTACATTTAAAACCAGAAATTTATGGCTGAGCAGATAAAGCTTTTCTGGCTGTTTGCTGAGAAGGCACATAAACTTGCAATCAGCACAGTATAATGTAAAACACAAATACATGGATAGTACAGCAGAGAAACTAGTTATTTGGGGTTTTTCCTTGTAAAGGAATTCAGAAGAGAGTTTTCAAAGCTTTCCTTCTTGTGCCCAAAGAGGGCCCTTGGCTGCCAATGTGAAGAAGAGGGACTGCTTGAAGAACTCAAATTGGTCCACTTTATCCACATCAGCCAACTACTCCCTTGAGCATAGTCATACTCTGCTGTGGAAGAGAAAAGGATAATGTCTTAATGTCTGTACTTGAGATCTCTACCGTAGAATTTGGTTATTTCATGCCATGAGAACTTACTAAAATGTCTTCCAAATATTTAAGACCCAAGCTATCTGCCCAGAAATAAATGGCAAAGGCAAGTTTTTCAAATAATCAGATAGACTTCGTTCACTCATGTATTATGTCAGGATGCATTAATCACATCATAAATCTTTGAGCTTATATGATATGACAACTTAGCAATCCAAATCAGTACATCTCAATTAAATTACAAAACTCCATTTAGAGATCATGTCTAGTAATTCTTTCTCTCTGTACCTGCAAGCCAAGCTAAGATTTTATAGGTAAAGAATGAAGCTACATGTTGCGCATATAGCGCTCATCTGAGTTTCTCAGGGTTCACTGAACAAAGGATCTTGAGGCATGTGGCAATGTCTCACTCCTGTCAATTTTCCATAGGATGTGCTGAATATCTAGTCTAGCCTGAGCTTAGAACTATTTTCTTTTAACTAATGGATATGAAATACATTTAACTGCATTCTACGACCTGTACCTCTATCTGATATATATACTAAATAAATGTAATGTATTAAATATTGTTGATCAGGACAAGGGTTTTTGTTGTTTTGTTGGGTTTTTTTTCCCTAGAAAGAAGTTTCAGACTTAAAGACACATGTCAAATATGTAGAAATTCAGGCAGTCTTGCAGAGTCACCTAATATATTGTGCCACAGTGACTCTAAACTAACAGAATGATTATAAGAAGCTCTGCTTTCAAGCACTTCCAAAATAGCAGAATTTTTTCTCTCAAAATAACCAGTGAACTACACATGTTCATATTTCCACAGAACTGTCTTGTGGCTTTTGTTTTGAGAGAATGAGCTATCTGAGTTCATTTGACCACTCCTCAAAGACAGGATGCTCTTGGAAAAGGTTGATATGAGGAAATGAAGTGACATTGGGAAGAAATTTCAGCAGAGATGAACTTGTTGTTCCTTATTCCCGTTCCTTAGGGATGGAAGGGGGAAAGACAGTGACGACTACTGCTGCTGCTGCCAAGGCCAACTTAAGCAGTGGTTGTGGTCAATGTTTCTCCTTTAGAAGCAGCAAAAGTGCAAGTCAATCTGACTTTTAGTTTCTCAGCCAGAACAAGTAGCCAAAAATGTAGCTGTATTTAGCTCCCATAGGTATGTACTTCACCTATAATTAGAGCTAGGCTTTTGTGCATGTGTGCACATGTGTTAGGATGCACTCAAGGTGCATCTGAGCATTTGAGGCAACGTATTTTACTTAGAAGTCTCCTCCCCATACAAGTGTATATGAAATTAAGTCATAGAATTTTCTTATAGGAAAGAATATATGAAGTCAAGAAGTCTGACTTTCACGCTGTTATTAATGCATTAAAGCAGTAGAAACTTCTACAATAAATTCACCTTCCTTGTCAACCTAAAAAAAAATAATACCTAAACCCTGCTACTCACTTGTGAAGCTGTGGAGTTGAAGAATGATTCTATTGCAGTCAGAATCAAAGGAGTAGAAGATACGTGGTGTAGAATAGAGAGGAAAAATGTAAATCAACAATTGGTCTTCTTGAAATGACAGCAGGAGAAATGGGAAATATCTAAGAGGTAAATGTAACATTGATTAAGACAATTTTATTTTTTTTTACGGAAAAGTGGAGCCTCAAAAAATAGAATCTAAGGAAAGAATTTGAGACTATTACAGCTCTCTCCTGGTGCTCGAAATACATGAGAGGCATGCAATAATGCTTTCTAACGTTTTTCTTCTAAAATATTTGGAGAGAAGAATCTGATTGCAACTCTGCACAACAGAAAAGAAAAGAAAAGAAAAAAGAAAAAAGAAAAAAGAAAAAGAAAAAAGAAAAAAGAAAAGAAAAGAAAAGCAAAGAAGGAAAACTGGAAGAATATAAAAAACATCAATTATATAAAGTCTGACAAAGGTGGAAATTAAATAATGAAACTTATAAGCTGCTATTGAAGTTAACACTGAAACTTTATTAAATTTCTCTTCTTGGTCAAATAGCAACCAATATTGGAAAAGATACTAATCTATACTGGGAATAAGAGTCCTTTCTTTGAATAAGCGATATAGCTTATGTTTGCTGTTTAATGTTAAATATTATAATGCAGGTAAGACTAACTCCATTTCCTTGGGTGAATGCAAGCTATTTCAAGGATGTAGGCATTAGTAAATATTTGCTTACCATTATATCCGTTTGCATTTTTTAAAGCAGTATTTACAGGGCAATGTATATCCTTCACATCCAAAAAACATCTTTGGCTAAGCAAAGCAGCACAAGAGCTTATATTTTCTAAGTCACTTTTTAAAAACATGGGAAATGAAAGAAAAAACAAAATACTGTGTAAAGTTAGTAAGGACATTAAAGAATAGCATAGTATTTAATTGAGTTTAAAGTACAATAATGGTCAACTTGTTTTTCAAAAGATGATAATGAAAAATCATTATTAAAAGTCTGAATTTTGAGGTCATGGATGTTTCAACAGATGGTGATTTGTGCTGCAGTTCTTTCTAGCAGATTTTTTTAAAGAATGTGATGAAATGTCATATGTTTTTGACATTTGGTTTTCATTAGAGAAGTATTTCTCACCTGATGCTGTTTGTCTCTTCAGATGCTTTTGATGATTTGATGGCAGTATTGACTGTAGCTTGTATTTTATTTCTTTCACTAACTTGAATTTTTTTCCTTTTTCATCTAATATTTCAAGTCAGTCTGGGTTTTAACCCCTTATCTTCAATTAAATTGATATCATGCAACCATTCTACAATTAAAGCTCTATTGAGATAAAAAGTATGTAAGCATACACATGATGTTAAATTTAACCTCAAGTCCTTAATTTGATAAGACTGGTAGGATACTCACTTCAGAGGACCTTGGTAATCACTTGGCTCTCTAACTGTGGTGAGTTGGCCCCAGTCAGCAGCCAAACACCCACACAGGTGCTTGCTCACTTCTCCGCCTGCAGCAGGACAGGGAAGAAAACAGGAAGAACAGGAGAAAGAAAATTTGTGGGTCAAAATAAAGACAGGGAGATCACTCAGTAATGTCTGTTATGGACAAAATAGGGACTTGGGAAATTAAACTTACTTTATCATCAGTTAACATAAACATTAAATTATTGATTCACAGAAACAAAAAGACAAACATTTGGACACTTGGCAAGACATCTTTCCTCCCCCTTTTCCAGGCTCCTTCCCCATTGTTATTGCCACAGGTTACACTTGGTTCCTTCAACTGGTCAACAGTCAGTGCATACTGGTTTCCCTCTGCTGATCTTTCCCGATCACCCTTTCCTTATGCTCCAGCATGGGTCCTCCATGTGTGACAGTCCCTTCAGGTGTCTGCTTACTCTACCAGGGAGCACTTCATCCTCCTCCTCCTTTGACCTCACTGTTTTCTCTGATTTTTCTCACTATATTTTCCTTTCTTTTCTTCCTTGCCTGTGTTTTCCAAAATGTGTAATCACAGAGGTGTCACGAGCTTTGCCGAAAGGCTTGGTTGTGTCTTGTGGTGGATCCATTTTGGAGCAGTCTGAAACTGCCTGCCTTTGGTGTAGGGCAGACCCTGACCTCCTCCTAGAGAGGCCATCACTGCAGACCATCCCACAGTATGAAAACCTTGCAATTTACACCAAACACATTAACAGTTTTCTAAGCTGAAAGGAAAGGAAAAGTTGCCTGGTAAAAACAGATACATAATAGTTACAATTGATGACATAGATGTCAATGGCAGCGGTTTTTTGGATCTCTGCAGCAGTGCCCAGGAAAAAGATATGAAAGTTACAGATCCTATCCTTGTAAAAAGTGATAAAATAGATCAGCTAGTCTCCTTCTTAGAAGACTTTTCATACTGTAAAAGGAATGTTGATAAAATAGTCAGCTCATAAACTTTGTACCTTCCATATTTATCACAAGGACAGAGACAGCATTTTCTGGTAAGCCACAGGAAGTTATTTTTCTTCATTGGAATGCCTTATTTCACCACTTAAAAGAAAATGGTAGTCAGATAAGTAGGCTGCCTTCCCTCCGGACTCATCAATATAATTTTTCGCATACATGGTCACTACTACTGACTGATGAAATGGGAATCATACTGTACTAAGCCTACCTGAGGCAGAGATGGAGATGACAGTTATGTAGCATTGAAATACGAGATGAACAAGGAAAAATCAGAACTCAAACAGAGACTTTTTTTTCAGGGTGAGAGGGCAAGTATAGTGAAAGAAGCAAGCAAGGAATGCCTTGGAAATATGGATACCAAATGAACACTTTGGGGCAGCTGAGCATAAAAGTATGAACAGGTGCTATGAACAAGAAAAGTGAACAAAGTGGAAAGATAAGACATTTGCATATTGTTTTCTCTTTTATCTAGTGGACTCCTATAAGCATCCTATTGCTCATAAGAGTCCATTTGTTGACCCAGTTCCAGGAAAAACCAATCACCTCAGCGTAGGTTAACAGATAAACTGTTGGTACTTAATCTCACACACATGGTCTGTGTATAAAAACTATTCTATCATTGATGAAAACCAGAATAAAGTGTTCAATCTTTCTGACTTAAAAAAAAATCAATCAGATTTTGATACATTCCAACGTCTAGAACAGCTTTTGTTTTCCAGAACAGAAAAAAAACCACAATGAAAAATTGTTAGGAGTAGTCTTTTGCCTTGAAAACATATGACAAACACCTACACAACATCATCTCCAGAACTAGTGTATTTGATACTTCTTTTTCCTGCTG